>NC_061866.1:21352368-21449400 GCF_907164915.1 Impatiens glandulifera
ATCATTCTAACCGATTTACTAAACCTCAAACCGACCTCCTAATCTCCAAACCGATATTCTCCAAAACCTATCTCTATTCATCCTGTGTGTGTGTTGCTTCTGTCTGAAACAAACCACTTCCGCACTTGAACTCAGTTCAAGGGTTTGTGACAGCCTGTGTAGTATTGAAACCCGGTGTTAATCTCTAACCGGATTCAACACCAACCGTTGAGCGTTGTCAGAAAGAGTAAACCGGCCAAACCCCGGTTCCCCACCCCCGATCTAGATCCTAACAATTGGTATTAGAGTAGTTAGTTTCAATACTCAAGCAACCCGAGGCAAGCAAGCATGGCTTTCGAGAAACCTCCAATGCTAGAAGGTGATGATTTCGCCAACTGGAAGATATGCATGCACTTGCACCAAATTACTATGGATGACGAGATGCCGTTCATCCTTCTTGAATGACCGATAAAGATTGATAAGGATAGAAAGGATTAGACAACTGAGAATAAGAGGAGAAACAATTTGGATAATCACGCCAATAACCATATCTTCAAAGGTTTGCACATAAATACCTTCTATAAGGTCAGAGATTGTAAAACCTCAAAAAAAGTATGGGAAACAGTGATTCAACTTCATGATAGAAATGAAAGAACCAAGGAAAACAAGATAATGGTGGCTACCTAGAAGTTTGAAAACATCAAGATGAAGCTTGGAGAAACCATGAGGGAGTACAATGACCGATTTACAAATGTAGTAAATGAGCTATCAACTCTTGGGAAGAAGTATGACAACAAGGAAACAATCATGAAGGCTTTAAGATCTCTTCCGAGTGCATGTACATAAAAACGATGGTGATGAGAGAATCAAACTGCCTAAACAAGATGAAGCAACACGATGTATTCGAAGATCTAAAGACATATGAATTTGAAATGAGATCCAGGATCGAAGATGAAGCATCAACCTCAACCGCTACTAAGGCTCTAGTTACATCTATAGAACCTGTTGCTGCTGCACCGATCAAATCCGCTGAACAATTCACTGAGGATGCAATGGCAATGCTTGCACAGAAGTTTGGTAGATTCATGATGAAAAACCAACCGACAAACAACAACTATAACTACGGTGATAAATCTAATGTTAGATGTTATAATTGCAACTGTTTGGGATATTTCAGGTGGGAATGCAGAAAACCAAGACGGGATGACCGGAAGTCGGATGATCAGAACTAGAGAAAAAACTACTCATAAACCGGTGAAGGGAGGGAAACTCAAAAAGCACTGATAGCCGATGATGGAGGAAATTTATGGGCTCACAGTGACAGTGATGATGAACTCTCTTGTCTCATGAAAAACGAAGAACATGTATTTGATTTTTCTTGTGAAGAATTTACTAAAGATGATTTAGTTAATGCACTAAATGACATGGTAGTAGAGTATAATAACCTATTAACCTTAGTACCAACCCGACTCAACTTTAGAACCGACCCTATAGCACCACCCCGGTCTCCCAATCTTGAAACCGATAGTACTCAACCTGATGAAATCCTAGAAATCGAGGCAGCACCTGAACTATCCTCTGAGAATGAACAGCTCAAGGAGTCAGTTCAAGAGTTGACCGAAGAAGAAGATGCACGAACCAAGTATCGAACAGCCGCATGGAAAAGATCCAGTGAAGCGGTGAACCAGTTGTCTAAATATCAAAGACATCCCAAATAAAAATTTGGTCTTGGATACAAAGACAACAAATCCGCCAACCGTAACCGTTCCAACGAGATGAAACTCACAAAACACAATCTTCCCTTTATAAGATTTGTCAAGAGCTCTTCAACCGAAAATGAGGAACAAAGTGACTCAAAACCGGAAGAAGAAATAATATATGTAAGTCCAACTGACTCGGAAAAAATGGCTTCATCCTGAGAGAAGGAAAGCCCACCGGCCAACAGGTAAACAAACCGATCCACGACCACATAGAATAAACCAAAAGCCACTACA
This sequence comes from Impatiens glandulifera, assembly GCF_907164915.1. Classification (NCBI taxonomy): domain Eukaryota; kingdom Viridiplantae; phylum Streptophyta; class Magnoliopsida; order Ericales; family Balsaminaceae; genus Impatiens; species Impatiens glandulifera. Next base: position 21,354,342 of record NC_061866.1, read on the forward strand.
AAATAAGAGACTCTTAGGACAATAGAAAGATGTCAAGCCAAGCACATGAAAAAGAATTAGAACCATAACCGGGAAAGTTATCTGACTCATTAAAGTCTGGATACCTAAGGGACTAATCAACCGTGGACCCAAGTAAATGTGGGTACCAAATAGTTGTAAATATGCGTATTTTGCAGGTTATGAAACGACTAGGAAACTCTGAATGGTACTTGGACAGCGGTTGTTCCAGATATATGACTGGAAACAACAACCTTCTAACTGACATCAAAACAGAAACCGGTGCTATGATAGTCTTTGGTGGCAACTCAAGAGGTAGAACTGTGGGCAAGGGTAAGATTGTCCATGGTAATTTAAAAATTAACAATGTACTTCTAGTTGAAAATCTACATTTTAACCTGCTAAGTATTAGTCAGATGTATGATGCTGGATATACTGTAGAATTTCTTATACATGCATGCTTAGTTAAAAACTCTCAGGGTAGTACACTACTAACCGAAAATAGGTTAGGAAACATATACAAGGTAGACTGGAAAAATGAAGTGGAACATCCTGTTTACATGGTAGCTAAAACTGACCAAACCTGGCTATGGCATAAAATGTTAAACCATCTAAACCTCAAAACTTTAAACTATATCCGCAATAAAAGGTTAGTTGAAGGAATTCCTGATATAATATTTAATAAGGATAAGGTTGTAAACACTCATTTTCACACCTAATTTTATAGTTTATGCTTTTCATAAATCTGAGTCTATAAAATTTTCTCGAATTCATTCACGGACTCATTGCACGATTTATATTAAAGATGATTATTTTTAGAACAAATGAGTTTTTGAAAATAATTGATTTTGGATTCTTAATAAAGTTAAGGTAGTAATTTGTTTATGTTACAACACTTAGAGAAGTTATTATACTTAGAATATTCAAGGTTTTATTTAATTAATTACCTTGGGTATTTATATAAAAAAAAATTAAAAAAAAATATTTTACAAAATATATATTAGCGTTTTTATAAAATTTTGTTAGTTATATTTTGTTTGTTAGATTAGTTAGATTAAACTTTGAAATTTGATTTTTTGAATAAGTTAGTTAGCATTTTATTTATTTAATTAGAATTGTTAATAAATAGGAATAATTAAAAATAAAATTGTTTATTTGTGTTTTTAACAAAATCTTTTTTTAGGATGAAGAGGTGTGTAAAGGGGATAACGTGCAAAAATAAAAAGATACCGGTGTCTACACAATAATGAGAAGCATCCTAGGTCAAAGAAGGAAAAAAGAGATTGCTAAAATAAAGGAAGAAGTTGTCAAAGGAAGAATAATTCAGCCGTGTGTTGAAGAGAAGCATGAAGGCTTGGTCATTTTTAATTAAAAATTAAAATGACCAAGTATTACATCATTTATTAAATAAAGCTTAAATCTCATTGGATGAAAATTTAATATTTATTGACATGTCAAGTGTAGATTGCTCCATTATTTTAAACATTTGTAAATGTTTAAAATAGTTTTTTCCCCAACTGTCAAGTGTGTTAAATGGGCCTTTGGGCCCTAGGGTTTCATAGCTTTGCTTATAAATATCCTTCTTAATACCCTAGCAAAGGGAACTTCAACTCTCGACCTTGACCTTCACCTTTCTCTCTCTAGGCTGCCTGTTTGAAAATTCTAAGCAAACACCACTCTTGTTAAGTTGGTCACAAAATTTGCTTAGGAAATCTTAGATTAAATACCACCCTTAACATCAAAAGAGCAGCCCCATTGTAAGCTCTTTTGTCTTTTTTTTTTCTTCTTGAATTTGAATTTGAATCTTTTTTGTTTTTCTTTTTTTTTTTTAATTCCATATATTGTTTCTTTAAGATTTCTATTTTGATAGGTGTTTAGGATTTTTACTTTTTTTGTTATAAATATGTAATCTAAATAAAAAAAACTTAATGTATATAAAGGTCATTGACCTAAAATTTCTTTAAAACCAAAACCGACCCTTAAATTGGCCATTTCAAAAATAAAAATATAAAACTTAAAGCCAAAACAAAGAAGCAATCTGCTTTTATTGTTAGGATTATGTTTTTGTATGTATATAGGTGTTTATATATTTTAAAACCTTGCTGGATTTATTTATTTTTTTGTAATTTGGGATCCATTTGGATCACCAAGTGTTAGTTAGTAGGATTAGGTCAAAACGGCACAATGAATCATATTTATGTGTCATCCGACCAAGGAGCCCCTCCACATGAAAAGATCTGATGCTTTCCCGACGTTTCCAGCACTTCTCCTAGGGTCTCGGCGCTTTCCAGACGACGCTTTCTCTGCTCCAGCTGCTGCTAAATCAGACTTCTGACGCTTCCCAGGCGACGCTTGCTGCAGTCTTCAGCTTTTTTTTTTTAAATTTTTTTTTATTATTTTTTTATTATTTTTTTTTCTGCATTTTAGATTTAGGTTTATTTTTTTTTGACATTTTTTTATTAGTTATGGTTTGCGGCTTGCTTGATCCTAGGTTAGAGACAAAATTTAAAATTAAATCCTAATTAAAATTGAACCTAGTCCAAGCTTAGACTTATGATTTTCTTTACACTTAGGACTTTTTTATTTATTTATTTATTATTTTTATTTATTTATTTATTTATTTATTTTATTTATTTTTTTTTATTTAAATAAAAAACCCCAAAATAGTAAAATTTTAGACCTTTAAATAATTTACTAAAGTTTCTTAAAAATTAATCTAGACTTAGGCCAATTAATTTTTGATTAATAACTTACCTAGTTTTGATTTTTAGGATAACTTTATGTGTGAATTATTTGCTATCGTTTTCTTTTATCTTTGCTTATTTGTTTATCTCATGCAAACCCATTAAATGCTTAAAATGGAAAAGTTCTAAAATGTAAAGCGTAAAAATGTTTTAAAGAAAGGCCAAAATTAATTAGTAGAGACCTTAGGGGCGTTGTGGGACATAGTGTCTAAAAAACCCTTTCCCACACATAACCAAACGCCGAACTCACATCTCTTAAATTCCTAATTTTTAAAATTAGGTGGCGACTCTCTAGTCGTGAGGTTAATTAATATTGAAAAAAAGTTAAAAAAGGCCTATGACACACTTACCATTAAAAAACTCCCAATCTCTCTCTCCAAGATTCGACGGGAAGGTAAGATATTGAGTTGTCTATAAAGCCTCGTTTTTAAAACTAAAATTTTTTCAACATTAAAATTAATTCCCCTCACGTTTTCAAAAAATAAAATTTTTAAAGAGTGTCCCAGAATTTTCAAACTAGTTGATCAAAATATTTTTTTTTAAAAAATCGATCACAGTTTTCTGGCGACTCTGCTGGGGACATTCGATGTTTGACTCTAAAGTAATTTTGGCCAAGTATTTAAACTTTCTTACGCTTTAATTCATACTCCATGTTCACACTAATTGATTATTTGCATGAGACTTGGAGCTCCAATGTGAAGGTGTGTGGGTATACATCGTTGGATGAAGCTCACACATCTATATTTTATGTGCTAAGTGTAGTCAATGTGAATGACACCCTCAACCCTTGCCTTGAAGGCTTTTTGTGTGATTTGAGAGTTGAGAAAAATACTAGGAAAAACCCCGGATTAACCCTCTCTTCTTTTCAAATATCCCCTACTATTGAAAATGAGGGATTTTGAAATAGAGGTGAGGGGGATGTCCAATTGAGAGCTCCCCTTGCATCGAGAGATCCCTTTTGGGATAGTATCCTTGTCGGTGGAACAACTCTCTCTTAAGCTATTTCCAACTTTAGAACAAAAATCCAAAAAGCCAATTCTACCAAGCCGTTGCCTCATCTCGTCCTGTCGAGCAACAAAGCCACGTCACGAAGCCCTTTACTTGACTACTATATATGATAAATACATGTATGCATATAGATATTTCTAGGCGCTCAGTTTATCCATTCAAAGTTTTAAAATGTCATGAAACTTGTGAACAATTTCGAAATTTTGAGGCTAAACTTAATAGTTTTAAAAGAGTAAAATCGAGGAAACCTAGAAAAGCTAAAAGTAGAATATAATGTAACTAGTTTTCTTTCTTTGTGTCTTTACTACTCAGATTCTAAGCGCAAGATCTAATCAAGAAAGACGCGTGAGACACAAAGACGATCAAGAGAGACGCATAAGGCGCAAAGAAAATTAAGAAAGACGAAAAGACTTGAAGATTTGAAGACTTAGACTAGATTTCTTTAAGCTTGAAATGTAAATCTCTTTATGAAGATACATGAGCGACATTGTAACGAAAGGATGAGGGGTGCTTGCTTTCTTTTCTTATTTTATTTTATGACTTGAGTTTACGATTTTATCCACACTTAGGATTTTAATAAAATAACTCATTCTTATTTTACTCATCCTTTTCTACATGTTATACATTGTGAATGGGTAAATTGAGCGTCTATTGCTTGTTAGGGATTATGTGCATACGAGCAACGCATTGCTTGTTTTACTTGATAAAGGGGTTTGAATTGACTTTGTTCTCTTGAACACAACATACTCATATTCATCATAATTTACAATGACCAACCCACCAAGAAGGTTCAATGAGTCAGTTCATTTAAAGCTAGACGATCTTCGTGATACACTGATACAATTGAGAAAACAGCTTGGAGACGTCACAACAGAAGTCAAAACTTATGCGACAATTGAACCCCTTAATCCAAAAAGCTCGCGAGAAGAAAGAGAGTGGGTAAGCAAGGCATTCTTGGACGGTGGGATAGCTACAGAAAGGCCTATTCAAAATAAGAACCATGCAAGCACGTCAAAATCAAGGACAAAATGCTCATCAAGAGAACTCATTTCTCCTAAATAAAGTCAACAATCTTCACAAGCAAGGAGTGCCACTACTACTCCACCTCGTAGAAAATTTGACGACTTGGGGATGTCAATGTCGAAGGCCTTAAGGAACTTGTTGCAGAAGAAGTTGATTCAAACGTTAACACCAGAATCCGGGACAAAAGTAATGGGCAAGTTCGCAAATGAGTGGTGCAGATATCACTAGACTAGAGGGCGTTCCACTAATTGTTGTTTCCCTCTCAAACAGAAGTTTCAAGATCTGATCGACGCTAAGATCATCCCAGTACCTAAGGTTAAAACCAATTGATGACGTCACAGACAGCGAGGAGGAAGATCTGTACTTGACGAAACATGCATTCGTTAAAAACAACTCGAACTTAAAATCTATCATTTCTAAATTTCATTCACATGCAGAACATTATTTTAGTAATTCTAAGTCTGTGGGCACTTTGAACAATGATTTTAACAATGAAGAAGAAACTTTTGATTATATGTCTTCTAATGAAACATTTAAATCAGAAATGATCTATGAAATGAGGCAATATTTAGATAAACTGGAGGAGAATTTTTCCACTACAGAAGAAACAATTGAAATAAATCTTAACACAGAAGAAGATCCTCAGATTGTTTTAATCGGAAAAAGTTTAATGATTTAGAATGAGAAAATATGACTAAACTTTTAAAAGCAAACAAAGATGTTTTTGCATGGTCCTATAAAGATATGTCAGGTATTGATCCAGAAATCATCCAACACTGCATACCACTTTATGAAGACGCAAAACCGGTGAAGTAGAAGCTCCTAAGAATGAAAGCAGACATCGTGGACAAGATCAAAGAGGAAGTTCAGAAACAGCTCGACGCATGATTCCTCGAAGTGATAGATTAGCCAGAATGGATCGCCAATGTAGTCCTAGTCGCAAAGAAGGATGGAAAGATCCGAGTGTGTGTAGACTATCGGGATCTCAACAAAGCAAGCCCTATAGACAACTTTCCACTACCACACATCGACGTGCTAGTGGATCATGCAACAGGACATCAACTCATATCATTCATGGACGGATTCTCAAGCTACAACCATGTACTAATGGCTCCTGAAGACAAAGAGAAGACAACGTTGATCATAGAAGTCGGAACATTTTGTTATCGAGTCATGCCTTTCGGGCTGAAGAACGCAGGAGCAACGTATCAACGAGCTGCCACGATGATTCTTCACGATATGATCCACAAGGAGGTAGAAGTCTATGTCGACGATATGATTGTCGAATCAAAAGATCGAGAAGGGCACATCCAAAATCTTGACAAATTCTTACAACATATCAGGAAGTTCCAACTTAGGCTCAACCCAAAGAAGTGTACATTTGGAGTGACAGCAGGAAAGATGTTAGGCTTCTTAATCATGCAAACAAGAATTGAGGTTGATCCGAGCAAGATAAAAGCGATCACGGCAATGCCACCTCCACGAAGCGAGAAAGAAGTGCGATGCTTTCTAGGAAAGATCTAGTATATAAGTCGATTCATAAACAAGTTTACTATGACATGTGATCCTTTGTTTAAACTTATAAGGAAAATTGAAAGATTCGTTTGGGATGACGCTTGTTAGAACGCATTCGAGAAGATAAAGGGATACATCAAGAATCCTCCCATTCTGATGCCGCCAAGACCAGGCGTACCGTTAATCCTATACTTAACAGTCACGGAAAACGCAATGGGTAGTCTACTAGCCCAAGAAAACGAGGAAAAGATGGAGGTCGCATTCTACTACATATGCAAGCGCATGACAGACTACGAACTTAATTACTCGCCAGTAGAAAAGGTGTGTTGGGCCCTAGCTTGGGTCACTAAGAGGCTAAGGCATTACATGCAAGCCCACACAGTCAAGTTAGTATCAAGACTCGATCCAATTCGTCATTTATTCCAGAAAACGCTTTTGTCTCTGAGATTAGCTAAGTGGATGATGATGATATCAAAGTACGACATCGTGTACACAGTTCAGAAATCTATCAAGGGGAGCGTTGTAGATGATTTTCTCGCAGACCAACCAATCGAAGTTAAAGACGAAGAGGAGTTAGCATTCCCAGACGACGAAGTGATGACTATTAACCCTACAACCTGAAAGCTATTATTCGATGGAGCTTCAGGAAAACAAGGTTATGGCATCGGAATACTACTCATCGATCATATGGGAACATACAACCCAATCTCAGTGAAGCTCGAATATCAAGTGACGAACAATGAGGCAGAGTATGAAGCGTGCATCTCTGGCTTGAAGATTGCTCATGGAAAAGGAGCGAGACGTCTAGAAGTAGTAGGAGACTCAAACTTAGTCATTTCACAAGCTAATGGTGAATGACAAGTCAAAGGAGACAACTTCAAACCCTACAATCAACACTTATCGACTCTAATAGAAAAGTTTGAACATGTAACATTCACACATGCTCCGAGAAGTCAGAATCGATTCGCAGACGCTTTGGCCACGTTAGCAGCCATGACACAAATCCTGGAAGGAATCAAAATCAAGCCTTTGAAGATTCGTCAGAAACAGAAATGAGACTTTGAGAAGAGGACGATTGCCAACACCGAAGTGGTGCCCAAACCCTGGTTCGAACCTCTACAGAAGTACGTTGAGCATGGAGAGTATCTTTCAGACTTCCAAAAGAAAGTGAGGAGAACTCTACGCCAATACGCAACCAACTATGTGCTACTCATAGGAAAGCTATATCGACGCTCCTTTGACGGTCAGAACATGTTATGCATCGACCAACCTCAAGCATCACAGATCATGGAAGAAGTACATGCAGGAACATGTGGCCCACACATGAACGGATCAGCACTCGCTAAGAAGATTCTTCGCTTTGGCTTCTACTGGCAGAACATGGAACAAGAATGTGTAGAATATGTTAAGAAGTGTCATCAATGTCAAGTTTACGCGAACTTGAAGCACACCCCAGCATCTCTACTTTACAACATGACTTCACCATGGCCATTATCGACATGGGGAATAGATATCATCGGGAAAATTTATCCTCACGCTTCAAACGTACACGAATTCATCCTTGTAGCTATCGATTATTTCACAAAGTGGGTCGAAGCTCAATCATACAAGGTTCTCAAGTCATCACATGTTGCCAAGTTCATACGAAACAACATCATTGCACGTTATGGAGTTCCTCATGCCTTGATCTCAGACAATGGTGGACACTTCCGGGGAGAAGTACTCAAAGTACTAGATGTATACAGGATTGAACACCACAAATCCTCACCTTATCGTCCTCAAACGAACGGTGCAGTAGAGGCAGCGAACAAGAACATCATCACTATCATCAAGAAGATGACTCAGACGTACAAGGATTGGCACGAGAAGCTTCCATACGCCTTATGGGGATATAGAACAACCATTCGAACGTTAACGGGAGAAACGCCATTTGCATTGGTCTACGGAATGGATGCAGTGCAACCTATCGAAATTGAAGTTCCTACTTTAAGAGTTTTACTCGAGACACAAGTAGTGGAGGAAGATTGGTGTAAGTCACGGTACAATCAGCTAGCCCTTATGGAAGACAAGAGGTTAGACGCATTATGTCACACGCAAGCATACCAAAGAAGAATGACCAGAGCTTTCAACAAGAAGGTGAAACCTAGGAACATTCAAGAAGGCGATTTAGTTCTAAAGAAGAACTTACGGATACTAGACCCTAGAGGGAAATTCCAAACACCATGGGAAGGACCCTACCTCGTCAAGAAGGTCTTTTCAGGCGGCGCCACAAGATTGACCACCTTGGACGGAGAAGAACTCTCAACACCTTTCAATGTCGACATGCTCAAAAGATACTTCGTCTAAAGCATGTGTGACCAAGTTCATACATCAAAGTTCATAACTTCATAAGTGGTGAACTACGTCAAACCTGATCTCTCTCGAGAGTACGTAGGCAACCCATCTAGGATGCGGTCACCACTATCAATTATCGAAAGAAGTTGATAGATATTTCACATTACATGAATTCATTACACATACATCAAAGTTCATAACTTCACAAGTTGTGAACTACGTAAGACCTGATCTCTCTCGAGAGTACGTAGGCAACCCATCCAGGGTGCGGTCACCACTATCAATTATCGAAAGAAGTTGATAGACATTTCATTTCACATAACATGCATTCATTGCTCATTACATACATCAAAGTTCATAACTTCACAAGTTGTGAACTACGTGAGACCTGATCTCTCTCAAGAGTACGTAGGCAACCCTTCCAAGGTGCGGTCACCACTATCAATTATCGAAAGAAGTTGATAGACATTTCATTTCACATCACATCGCATACATTCATTGCATATACATTAAAAAGGGAGTTAATCACACTCTGAGTTGACTTTAAACCAAAAACTATTAGTCAATACTAGGGGCATTTTTATTAAAATATAAATGACTATAAGATCCTCACAGAGTCCCACTTGAGAAAATATAACGCCCAAAGCTAAAGTATTTTTCTCTTCGACTTAGGATTTCAACGTTTTCACAAGAATTCAAACAAACATTTTCACAGGCATGTGCATGGAACTACGTTGGACCTGAATTCCCCTAGCTATAGGATACGTAGGCAGCTTGTATAAGCCCGGTCCTAAACATTTTCAAAAACTAAACTCCTAGTCAATACTAGGGGCATTTTTATTAAAATAAAAATGACCACAAGATCCTCACAGAGTCCCACTTGAGAAAATGTAACGCCAAAAGATAAAGTATTTTTTCTCTTTGACTTATGATCTCAAAAGATTTTCAACTTATGTCAATTGCCACTCCAGCAGATACTTAATAAAATTTCCCCAGCTTAAGTCAATTGTAGCTCTAGCAGAAACTTAAGAAAATTCCTCAACGAAATGCGGAATCACGATCTATCCGTGATACAATTTCGGAACTACATTCGAACTTGATTTTTCCTTTTATGAGAATACATATGCAACTTTTCACAAATACGGTCCCAAATCCCAAGCAAGCCAAATCTTGAGCTAGGACAAAATACATTCCCACAGAATTCAAGCCAATGAGAAATTGGGATCACAAATCTATTCAAAACAATCAAACCCCTTGTGTCGAAACTAGGGGCATTTATGGAAGATAAAAAAAAGATAGACCCCTGAATTTTTCTAATGCCAAGCGAACTGATGAGCGAGTGCAAGAAATAAGTAGGGATGCGGGAAAATACGTTTCTCCCCAATGGATGTCTCTTGACGAACTAATGTAACTAGTGGAATCCGAGTAAAGCGCTTTGCAAACGGATCTATCTCGAGCCTAGACAAAAGCTTAAACTACTGATATTTAAGAGGGAGCTCATAAAAAGATGAATGCCCAAACTCGGAACCATGTCATCAACAAAGGCGATGTCTCATCTCAATTTGAGGTCAAGTGCCAAAGATCTAAGACCTCAAGAAAAGTAAAATCAATTAAACAAAGACTCTGTTGGTTGAGATATGAAGTACAATACTGTTGTTCATTTAGATTCTATCTAATTGCTAAGCAAGAATAAGGTGTTTGAATCTATCAGATACACCCCGTACATAAAGAAAAGAGGCCGAATAAAATAGAAAAATACTCGTAGAGGTTGAGATATTGAAATCACCATTAGTTGTTCATCTAGACTATTGTCTAAATTGCTTATGCAAGAACAAGAATGTACCGATTTTATTAAATATACCCCGAGTATAAAAGAGCCCAAGGCCATAGAATCTTAAGCACACTGACCTCCGAATTTGAGAAGCGAGGCTCAACCTCATGACGCATGATTGAAAGATTAAGCATTCGAGCGAACAAATACCTCGAAAAACTCAGGGCAAAACGTCTCGGTGAAAGACAAGTCCCCAAAAGTGACAGCATGAATCTCGAAGTACATCGATTACATGTGGTTTCCTCTCGACACACTCTAAGGAAGAAAGTATGGAACCGATTCTAGAAAGTATTTCAAGACCGTTGAAGAAGACGCCAGTGCTTTGAAAATTAAGGAAGTCTAACTTCGAACTTAAATCACTAAACAAAATTGTGATTAAAAAGTGTTTCGCTAAACTGACCAGTGATACTTTAAATCTATAATAATTACTAATCAGAGTTGTGATTAAATAGTATTTCGCTAAACTGACCAGCAATACTTAAATCTATGCTAATCACTAATCAGAATTGTGATTAAAAAGTATTTCGCTAAACTAACCAGCGATACTCAAATCTATATAATCACTAAGCAGAATTGTGATTAAAAATTATTTCGCTAAACTGACCAGCGACACTTAAATCTATATAATCACTAAGCAGAATTGTGATTAAATAATATTCGCTAAACTGACCAGCAATATTTAAAGCTATATAATCACTAAGCTGAATTGTGATTAAATATTATTTCGCTAAATTGACCAGCGATACTTAGATTCATACTAATCACTAATCAGAATTGTGATTAAAAAGTATTTCGCTAAACTGACCAGCGATACTCAAATCTATATAATCACTAAGCAGAATTGAGATTAAAAAGTGTTTCGCTAAACTGACCAGCGGCACTTAAATCTATATAATCACTAAGCAGAATTGTGATTAAATAGTATTCGCTAAACTGACCAGCAATACTTAAATCTATATAATCACTAAGCATAATTGTAATTAAATAGTATTTCACTAAATTGACCAGCGATACTTAGATTCATACTAATCACTAATCAGAATTGTGATTAAAAAGTATTTCGCTAAACTGACCAGCGATACTCAAATTTATATAATCACTAAGCAGAATTGTGATTAAAAAGTGTTTCGCTAAACTGACCAGCGACACTTAAATCTATATAATCACTAAGTAGAATTGTGATTAAATAGTATTCGCTAAACTAACTAGCAATACTTAAATCTATATAATCACTAAGCAGAATTGTGATTAAATAGTATTTCGCTAAATTGACCAGCGATACTCAAATCTATATAATCACTAAGCATAATTGTGATTAAATAGTATTTCGCTAAATTGATCAGCGATACTTAGATTCTATATAATCACTAAGCAGAATTGTGATTAAAAAGTGTTTCGCTAAACTGACCAGCGACACTTAAATCTATATAATCACTAAGCAGAATTGTGATTAAATAGTATTTGCTAAACTGACCAGCGATACTTAAATCTATATAATCACTAAGCAGAATTGTGATTAAATAGTATTTCGCTAAATTGACCAGCGATACTTAGATTCATAATAATCACTAAGTAGAATTGTGATTAAAAATTATTTCACTAAACTGACCAGCGATACTTAAATCAATATAATCACTAAGCAGAATTGTGATTAAATAGTATTTCGCTAAACTGACCAACGATACTTAAATCTATAATAATCACTAAGTAGAGTTGTGAGTAAATAGTATTTTGCTAAACTGACCAGCGATACTTAAACCTATAATAATCACTAAGCAGAGTTGTGATTAGAATAATCATTAACATTTTTCGCTCCATGTGAAAAGCGAGACAAACTTAATCACTAAACAGAGTTGTGATTAAAATGACTATTAAATTGCTCAATGAAAAGAGTAATAAACAATAAACACAATCAGCAAACTGAGTCAAGATGTGTACTCATGTACAATCCAAAGACTAGGCGAGTTGTGTAGAAATATGGACGAAACCACCAGGCTCGATCTACACGATCGATAAACCAGGAGCGGTGTATATTCTAAACAAAGGTGAATCGTCAACGAGTGGATGATAAACTGACTTTGAAGAATGAAGGGTAAATTACACGGGTCTCCCGAGAGACTCCTCAGGTTTGTTCTCTTTTCATTCAAGGAAGCCAAAAATAAACTATAAATTGGGTGTTTTCAAAACACAGTGCCTATTTTCAAGCTTGGACATGCATTTTTCTAAACCGAGTATTTTCTACAAATTTTGTCCAAGAGGGGCATTATGTAGACACTCATTTTTCACACCTAATTTTATAGTTTATGCTTTTCATAAATCTGAGTCTATAAAATTTTCTCGAATTCATTCACGGACTCATTGCACGATTTATATTAAAGACGATTATTTTTAGAACAATTGAGTTTTGGAAAATAATTGATTTTGGATTCTTAATAAAGTTAAGGTAGTAATTTGTTTATGTTACAACACTTTGAGAAGTTATTATACTTAGAATATTCAAGGTTTTATTTAATTAATTACCTTGGGTATTTATAAAAAAAAATTAAAAAAAAAAATATTTTACAAAATATATATTAGCGTTTTTATAAAATTTCGTTAGTTATATTTTGTTTGTTAGATTAGTTAGATTAAACTTTGAAATTTGATTTCTTGAATAAGTTAGTTAGCATTTTATTTATTTAATTAGATTAGTTAGATTAAACATTTTAGGTCTTTTTTTTCTTCTTGAATTTGAATTTGAATCTTTTTTGCTTTTTTTTTAATTCCATATATTGTTTCTTTAAGATTTCTATTTTGATAGGTGTTTAGGATTTTTACTTTTCTTGTTGTAAATATGTAATCTAAATAAAAAAAACATAATGTATATAAAGGTCATTGACCTAAAATTTCTTTAAAACCAAAACCGACCCTTAAATTGGCCATTTCAAAAATAAAAATATAAAACTTAAAGCCAAAACAAAGAAGTAATCTGCTTTTATTTTATTTTATTTTATTTATTTTATAATTGTTAGGATTATGTTTTTGTATGTATATAGGTGTTTATATATTTTAAAACCTTGCTGGATTTATTTATTTTTTTTGCAATTTGGGATCCATTTGGATCACCAAGTGTTAGTTAGTAGGATTAGGTCAAAACGGCACAATGAATCATATTTATGTGTCATCCGACCAAGGAGCCCCTCCACATGAAAAGATCTGATGCTTTCCCGACGTTTCCAGCACTTCTCTCAGGGTCTCGGCGCTTTGCAGACGACGCTTTCTCTGCTCCAACTACTGCTGAATCAGACTTCTGACGCTTCCCAGGCGACGCTTGCTACAGTCTTCAACTTTTTTAAAATTTTTTTTTTTATTATTTTTTATTATTTTTTTTTCTGCATTTTAGATTTAGGTTTATTTTTTTGTTGACATTTTTTTTATTAGTTATGTTTGCGGCTTGCTTGATCCTAGGTTAGAGACAAAATTTAAAATTAAACCCTAATTAAAATTGAACCTAGTCCAAGCTTAGACTTAGGATTTTCTTTACACTTAGGACTTTAATTTTTATTTTTATTATTTTTATTATTTTTATTTTTTTTTATTTAAATAAAAAACCCCAAAATAGTAAAATTTTAGACCTTTAAATTCACTAAAGTTTCTTAAAAATTAATCTAGACTTAGGCCAATTAAATTTTAATTAATAACTTGCCTAGTTTTGATTTTTAGGATAACTTTATGTGTGAATTATTTGCTCTCGTTTTCTTTTATCTTTGCTTATTTGTATATCTCATGCAAACCCATTAAATGCTTAAAATGGAAAAGTTCTAAAATGTAAAGCGTAAAAATGTTTTAAAGAAATGCCAAAATTAATTAGTAGAGACCTTAGGGGCATTGTGGGACATAGTGTCTAAAAAACCCTTTCCCACACGTAACCAAACGCCGAACTCACATCTCTTAAATTCCTAATTTTTAAAATTAGGTGGCGACTCTCTAGTCCTTAGGTTAATTAATATTGAAAAAAAGTTAAAAAAGGCCTATGACACACTTACCATTAAAAAACTCCCAATCTCGCTCTCCCAGATTCGACGGGAAGGTAAGATATGGAGTTGTCTATAAAGCCTCGTTTTTAAAACTTAAATTTTTTCAACATTAAAATTAATTCCCCTCACGTTTTAAAAAAATAAAATTTTTAAAAAGTGTCCCAGAATTTTCAAACTAGTTGATTAAATTTTTTTTTTTTAAAAATCGATCACAAAGGTGTGCTCAGCATGTCAAATGGGTAAACAAACTAAATCAACATTTAAGAGTAAAGGACACATTCAGTCTAATCGATGCTTAGATCTTCTTCACATGGATTTATTTGGACCAATTAGGGTCACTAGCCTAGGCGGTATGCTTTACACTATGGTTGTCATTGATGATTATTCTAGATATACATGGGTCACATTTTTGGCATCTAAACGTGAAACCGCATCCAACTTAATTACACTGCTTAAGCGTTTACAAAATGAAAAATCAACACGTATAAATAGCATTAGGAGTGATAGAGGAAACGAATTTACAAATAGTACTGTAAATGCATTTCTTGATGATTCCGGCATTAGACACGAGTTGTGCAGTGCTAGAACTCCTCAACAGAACGCCCTGGCTGAGAGAAGAAATCGAACTCTCAAGGAAGCCACAAGGTCTATGATAGCCGACTCAGGTGTTGCCCGGAAATTTTGGGCTGAAGCTATCAATACTGCATGTTACACACAAAACCGGTCTTTGATTAACAAATTTCACAATAAAACACTGTACGAAGTGTATTTTGATAGAATCCCTAACATTTAGTATCTTAAGATTTTCGGTTGTAAATGTTATATTCACATTAATGGCAAAAACTACTTATCTGCTTTTGATGCAAAATCCTATATTGGGATAATGCTAGGATACTTAGTGGTTAGCAAAGCATATAGAGTATATAATACTAGAACTTTAACCGTGGAAGAATCTCTTCATGTTGTATTCGATGAATTGGTTGAAAATAACACTGCATCATCCTTTAATCTACACAACAGATTGGAAAATCATAATATCCATTCTGATAGTGAAGATTAGATTCCGGTTTACAGACGGTTTGTCCATGACCAAATGGATGTTGTTGAAACCCAGCCGGATCAAGCTACCACACAGCAGGAAGCTGACACCTCGGTTCAAACTGGGGAAATCGGTCGGTCTAACACTATTGCTCAGCCTACCGATATGTCTAGCCTTGATCAAACAAACGGTAATTTGGTAAACATTCATAAGCCAACTATCAAAAGGAACACAAATCATCCTCCTGAGATTATTATAGGTGACTCTTCAAAACCCATCCAAACTAGGCGACAAAAACTGGAGGAATACTTTAATTCTGCTTTCATATCCCAGATTGAGCCGAAAAATGTGGATGAAGCATTGTTAGATCCGGATTGGATCTTAGCAATGCAAGAAGAGTTAAACCAGTTTGAGAGTAATAAAGTCTGGTATCTAGTCCCTAGACCGAAAGATCAACCGGTCATAGGAATAAGATGGGTATTCAGAAATAAACTCAATGAAGACGGTTTGGTTACGAGGAACAAAGCTAGATTAGTGGCACAAGGATACAAACAGGAAGAAGGCATTGATTTTGAAGAATCATTTTCTCCTATAGATAAAATTGAAGCCATTAGAAATTTTCTTGCCTTTGCTGCTTTCAAAAATTTTAAAGTATTCCAAATGGATGTTAAAAGTGCATTTTTAAATGGTGACCTACGTGAAGAAGTATACGTTGAACAACCACCCGGTTTTAAAAATGCTGACCTAACTAATCATGTGTATCGTCTAAATAAAGCTCTTTATGGTTTAAAACAAGCTCATAGAGCTTGGTATGATACACTAACCGCATTTCTGATACATCATGACTTCACCATAGGTTCAGTAGATAAAACCCTATTTAAATTTGAGAAAAATGAACACATCCTACTTGTTCAAATATATGTAGATGATATCATTTTCGGATCAACCGATGCTAAGCTGTGTGATAAATTCTCAACCCTGATGACTAACAAATTTGAAATGAGTATGATGGGAGAATTAAGCTTCTACCTAGGTCTTCAGGTTAGAAAATTGGAAGGAGGAACTTTCATCAATCAGTCCAAATACACAAATGAACTTCTAAAGAAATTTGGGATGGACACATGTTCCTCTTCCGCCACTCCAATGAGCTCATCAATCAAGCTGGATAAAGATGATGACGGTAAGGGAGTAGACCTGACAGCCTATCGTGGAATCATCGGTTCACTTCTGTATCTGACAGCAAGTAGACTAGACATATTATTTGCGGTCGGAGTGTGTGGAAGATTTCAGGCTAATCCCAAACAGTCTCACTATACAGCCGCTAAACGAATCTTGAAATATGTAAAGGGAACACCTGAAGTCGGTCTGTAATATCCAAAGGACTCATCTTTTAACCTCACAAGATATTCTGATGCAGACTATGCAGGATGTAAAGTTGATAGAAAAAGTACCAGCGGAACATGCCAATTCTTAGGTGATCGGCTTGTTTCATGGCACATCAAGAAGCAAACGTCGGTTGCTACATCAATCGCAGAAGCTGAATATCTGGCAGGCGGAAAATTCATACATAAATAAAGTCAATTTTAGTACGAATAAGTCCTTCTAATGATACATAAGTATAGGCACATTTCCTCATTGAAAATAGTATCAATCCCCCATTGCATATTGGTACTTATCGAGTATAGAATAAATCTGCTTCTCTTTCTTCCTACGAAGAGAATTGTTCCATTATTACCAACAAAATGCAACCATTCTTAACCCTTTCTCCAAGAGAATCCACCGAACAAGGGAGATCCATAGCCTAGTCATAGCCAAACCAAAGTAGAGTCTTTTTGAATGCAATAAAGTAACACAGTGTCTATTTTTTTGATATAAGGGGTATATCGGTTCTATCATGTCTGTTCCTTCTTTAATCAAATATCAATTTAAATTATAAGGTTCAAATATCGGTTTAGATTTTCCACCGGTTAAATTGTTTACCGCTTTAATTAATCACCGGTTAAAATATCTATCGCTTTAATCACTTCCCACGAAAAGGCCTCCCGCCAAAAGGTTGCCGCCCAAAAGTCTACCGCCAACTCGTTTTGGAGGGAAACTTGGCGCCTTTTCCTAATGTGACGGCTCGCGTCGGTTCACATTCCAGGCCGCTGCCTATAAATAACTTCATTTGTCTTCTTATTACTCTCTTCCGCGAATCTGCTTTCTCTCTCTAGCAATCATCTAATCTTCCAAGCTTTCAATCTTTCTATCTCCAATTTTTCTAATCGAAATGGGTCGTGATTCTGCACTCTTCAACCATATTTTCCAAGTTGATTTCGAAGAGATTCGAACCAACGGTTTGACGGAGGCTAAACAAGTGCTGGAACTCATATCTGCCTCGGGTCTGGAACATTTTCTAAATGGACCGTTCGTCATGTATCAAGACGCGGTCACAGAGTTCTTCCAAACCGTTGTACTTAATGAGGAAACTATATCCGCAACGGTCGGTGGAAAACCGTTTAAGGTCACAAAGGAATCAGTTGCTGAAGCTCTCCGCCTACCGACAGAAGGGAGTGACTTCACCGTAGACACGAACGAAGACGATCTCCTTGTGGTTCGCTGTGCTATATCGGACACTAACCAACCGTTAGTAGTGTCCAGTAAGAAAACAGACCTGAAACCGGAATACAAGCTACTTTACGAAATTATATCAAAGTCGGTCCAAGAAAGAGGAGGCAACTACGACAGCCTAACAAGCTCGAAGATCGAGATGTTGGCCGGTATAGTTAGAGGCCTTCAAGTCAACTAGACCAAGGTCGTTTTCTCCAACCTCTGTGAGATGGTGGTTTCAACCTCAAAACGATCTCAGGGATATGCCGTTCCGCTCGGCAAGCTGATGCGCCATTCAAATATCAAAACCGGCACATGTGTTCTTATACCTAACAACAAGATAATCAGATCTAACCACTTCTTGAGAACAGCGGTTCGACCGAGCAGAGCGAAGGCCTCAACCGCTAAACAATCATCCACTCAATCCAAGAAATCACAGCCTAGGAAGAAGAAGGCTCTAACGGCAGAACAATCCGGAAGCAAGGCGGTTCCTCACACATCCGGATCTGCTAATATTCAAGCAGACATCCCTAATTCGGAGGATTCTGTATCTATCTCTAGCCGCACCAACACCAACGACACCGAGCAAAATCGGTCAAACAAGGGAAAAGGGAAGGTCGTCGATGAGGAAAATCCGGCCACAACTCTTAATGATGAATCCGGTTCAGTCAGACAATTGGAGGCACACGAAACCGCGAACGACGACATTCAACAATTGGGAGAGGGACTTGTCTCCCAAATAATAGAGCAGCTTTTCAAACAATCTCATGTTGTGAGCAATGTTTACTATCAGTGGGCTCTTCAACGATAGGAAGTCGGTTATGACGACATGTTACCAGAGTATCCCGCTCATCAGAAATGGGAAAAACTAGTGGAAATGGAGAGGTCGGTGTTCGAACTGACAAAGACAAAGAGCGTTGTCACCGCTCTTAGAAGATGAAGGATGGTTGAAACACACGCCCGGTTAAAAGAACTCACCGGCCACATCCTTCACCTTCATGAATAGAATGTCCCTGAAGAGGACAAAAACCAGCTCGATGTAATAGTGCCGGAAATGTTAAAGGCTAAAGAACAAGAGCTAACCGATGAGATGACACGGTTGGAATCGGAAGCCGGTCATCAAGAAGCTTCACACTTTTCAAGATCTCATCTTGACGATGATGGAGGATCCAAATCCAATGGCGGTCCTAATCGTAAAGAAGCCGAGAATGTCCCTCCTCCACCGGAATCCACGGTCAATAGAATTGAAACCGAAACGGATAATCCATTCACCGATCGGCCTGGGTCTCCACAAACCAATAAATCGTCGGCGCCTGTACTGACCGAGGACCACATCAAGGGATACATCAAGGAGTTTTATCAAGATGCCATCATCCCGTGGAAGACTAAAATGAAAGAAAGGACGAAGAAAATCACACTAGTTGGTTCAGTATACCAGTGAAATGCTCAACTCTGCGATCCAATGACTTACAACCGTTGAAGAGAACTACGGCCTAACCGACCAACTGATCAGCTCCACGACACATAGAACTACAACTTTGGAGGACGGTCTTGCTCAAACCGACCAGCGGCTCGGTTATATAGATCAAAGGCTAACGACTCTTGAAGAGGGTCACAATCATACCGCTCAGCAACTTACGTCAACGGATCAAAGGTTGGCATCTCTTGGAGAGGGTCATTATCAATCCGGTATCCAGGCCGGTTCGATACACCAAAGAATGATAGCGCTTGAAGTAAAGCATACCCAGACCGAAGCCGCGCTACAAGCGGTCTCCGAATAGTTGGCGGAAATGATTGCGGCCAAACTAGCGGCCGACGAAGCACTTGAGAAAGCGAATGAGATCGCGGCTCAAAAGCTCCAAGAAGGTGAAGACGAGAACATGTGGATTCTGAAGGAATGGGAACAGGCGGATGCGACCTTGGCCCAACATGTTCAGGTGGTAGAAAATACCGCACCGAAACAAGCGGTACAAGCGAATGAGGACGCGTCTCGACTAATTCAACAACAGTTGATAGAAGAAGATATCGCCGAAACAAATAAACAATCAATTCCAGCTGCTCCCTTAACCGGACCGGTCACCAGAAAGAGAAAGGCCACCAAGAAGACAGCGGCTAAACGGACTCAACAGATATTGGACGTCATTGCTGAACCGACCAATGCTCCTCCAATCAACCCGGTTTCACCAGAAGTTGTAGAAGTTGAGGACGAGGCTATACCGCTAATAAAGATAGCGCGGTGCGTCAATGTACTTCCACTCAGATCGGTCACTTCACAAGCACAGGCTTCACCAACCACCGGCACCTTGGGCGGTCAAGCATCTTCCTCAAGACTTGGCATCGATCCTTGCAATCCGGGAAAGGGAGTGATGGCTGAATACCTCAAGAGATATATGCCTAAGGACAACAAGAATAGGGAATAGACTTTATGTCAACTTTATAATATTTCTTATTTTATATATATAAAGTATTTTTGGAAACCGGCCTACTTCTTTATTCCTTACATGGGTTTGAATATTTTAAATAAAATAATCAAAAAGGGAGAAATTTATAAGATAAAAATTTTTTTAGACAAAAACTTTCTCAAATTTTTCCAATTTTTTTCTAAATTTTCTAAATGTTTTTCAAAAATCCGGCCAAACAAACTTTTAAAACAACCGGCCTACTGCTTACTTCTCACATGATTTTGAATATTTTAAATAAAATAATCAAAAAGGGAGAAATTGTTAGATAAATTAGACCGGTTAAAATAAGAACTTAACAAAAACAAATTTCCTGTGCAGGAACGGTCAAGAATCTTGAACGGTCAAGAATCTGACCGGTCAAGAATCCAACCGATCAGGTAATCAAACCGGTTAGAAGAAGAAACAAAGGATGTATCCAAATCCGGAAGTTTAATAGAAATTTAAATTATATAATATTTATTGAAAAAATTAAATTTTAATAAGTTTAATGAAATTTAAATTTAATTAAATACATTTAATGTAAAATATAAAATTTATTTATGAATTAATAATAAATTTAAATTTAAGTCAAAATTTTATATTATTTATAAACATTATAAAATTATTTAAAACATAAATAATATTTTTAATTTAAGAAATATATAAGTAAATCTAAATAAAATGTAAGGAAAAATATGTTTAAAATAGGTTTAATGATAATTTAAATTTAATGAAAATAAATTTAATTAAAATTTAAATTATATTATAAATTATATTAGATTAAATTGAAAAAAAATATCATTTTTATAAGTTTAATGAAAAATATGTTTAATGCAAAATATAAAAATTTGTTTATGAAATAATATTAAAAGTATATTTAATTCAAAATTTAAAATTATTTAGAAAAATAATAAGATTATTTAAAATATATTCTTAAGAAATACATTAATATAAAAACGAAATAAAACTTAATGTAAAATATGTTAAATGCTAGTATAAAAAAAATTAATTGCAAAATTGATATAGTATTAGATTAAATAGAAAATATGTATTTTATATAAGTTAAATTCAATTTTAAATTTAATAAAAATATGTTTAATACAAAATTTAAATTTAATGAGAAATTAATTTTATATAAAAAAATAATAATTATAATCTAAACTAAACATGGATTATTTAAATTTAAATTCTTATAATTTTTAGTATAAGAATATTAAAAAGAAATGTATCAATAGTTTCAAAATTTAGATTGTATAGAGAATATGTAGCGCAACCTTTGCATTAAAAGATTCTTTTCTTTTTTCAGCAAAGAATTATCTAGTCCATGATGCATGTTGTTACGGTCATGTATATTCTGTTGTTTGTCATCTCATCTCATGACAAGTCTAAAACTAGAAGATGTAAAGGATGAAAAGGAACACCATCTTGCCTGCTATTAACAAATTGATGTAAAAAATTTACTAAAACTCTTTGAATGAGGGTAGTCCTGAAATACAACGAGAAAGAAACAAGTTATTTTTCATCACACTAATATTCAAAAGTGTGAAACAATATCATGAGAAATGTATCAAAACAATTTATTAAATTCAAACAAAATCAGAAATTTCAAAACAAATTTCGAATTATAATTAGGTCTTTACCATATAGAAAATAACTTGAGCGAATGCAGAAGCCTTCATATGGAGAGTTTACCATTCAATTGTGGTTTAAAAAGTCCATTAACATTCGATGTATAACCAATAACTGAAAATGGTTGGTGTTGGTTGTCAGTCTATTTGGATCAGTAGTGTAAAAAACCCTCAACAAATTCTGATCCCTGAAAATCAAAGGCATGAATGTCAAGAAATAACTTCAGAAAACTTTATTGACAAAAGATCTTAGACAGAAAAATGAGATGAGACATGGTACTAGTATATAGAAGATGATGACAAGGCTCCGATTCAAATAATGAATTTAGAGGTTCATTAATTTCTTTATAGAATTACCATTAGAAGTAACGGTTGATAAGTTCATAGAAAAAACAATCAATCAATAATTTTTGCCTGTCAATTCAATTAAATATATTCTTTGATAACATTATCACAACTGGAATCTCTATAAATTTGAAAGAACCCGGCAAATTTAAAATATTATATTTTTTTTCTCTTTCTGTTCAAATCTTTACTAAAAATTTTAGACAACAAACCTTACCTTGATCTTCATGAGTAGTTTGTAACTGGACATTCCGGAGAACACACTTCACCTTGGTATTAATCCAACTAGATCATTGCTTCTTGAATTTATTTAAATCTCTACACCCGGTATGTGGTATGTGCATTCTCGAACCTTCACTATTATTATAATGCAAAAAATCCCTCCTACCTCTACTTACACAATGTTCTTGAAGATTTCCAATTTTGATTTCTTTTATAAAATATTGGTTTTTATTTAATAGTAAAATTTAAATTTAATAAAAATATGCAAAATATATAAGTTTTTTTTATGAATTAATATAAATATAAGTTTAATTTAAAATTATCTATAAATATAATAAGAATATTTAAAAAATATATAATATTCATAATATAAGAAATATATAAGTAAATAAACTAAATAAATTTTAATGCAAAATATGTGTTTAATAAATTTAATATATATTTAAATTTAATAATAAAAAGTTTATTGGAAAATTTAAATTATATTAGATTAAATAAAAATAATACAATTTTTAAAAGTTTAATACAAAATATAAAAGTTTTTTATTATTATTTAATAATAAATATAATTTTAATTCAAAATTATTTATAAAAATATTAAGAATATTTAAAAAATAAATAATAATATATATAAGAAATATATAAGTAAAAATCTAAATAATATTTTTAAAAAATGTTTTTTTTAATAATTTTTATCCAAATATAAATTTAATGAAAGTAAGTTTAATACAAAATTTAAATTATATTAAATTAAATTAATTAAAAAAATAAAATTTGCATAAGTTTAGTGTAAATTTAAATTTAATGAAAATAAATAATGCAAAATATAAAAATGTGTTTATTAATTAATAATAAATATGAGTTTAATTAAAATTTTAAAATTATTTAAAAATATTATAAAAATATTTTAATAATTATATTATGTTCTTAATATAAAAATAAGTAAGTAAAACATTTAATTTAATTTAATACAAAAAATGCTTTAAAAAAATTAATACTAATTTAAATATAATAAAAATAGAAAAAAAATTATAATTTTAATAAAGTTAATCCAAATTTTAATTTTATAAAAATATAAAAATTTGTTTATGAATAAAAATTAAAATATAAGTTTAATTTAAAATTTAAAATTATTGATAAACATTATAAGAATATTTAAAATAACAAGTAATATTCTTAATAAAAGAAATATATAAGTAAAAAACTAAATAAAATATAATGAATTTTTTTAATAAGTTTAATTTATATTTTAAATTTAAATTATATCATATATAAAAATAAAATTATAAAAAGTTTAATACAAATTTAAATTATTTATATTTTATTGAAAAAATTCAAGTTTTAATAAGTTTAATGAAATTTAAATTTAATTAAATACATTTAATGTAAAATAAAATAATTTATTTATGAATTAATAATAAATTTAAATTTAAGTCAAAATTTTAAATTATTTATAAACATTATAAGATTATTTAAAAAATAAATAATATTTTTAATATAAGAAATATATAAGTAAATCTAAATAAAATATAAGGCAAAATAGGTTTAATGATAATTTAAATTTAATGAAAATAAATTTAATGCAAATTTAAATTAGATTATAAATTATAATAGATTAAATTGAAAAAATACCATTTTTATAAGTTTAATGTAAAATATGTTTAATGCAAAATATAAAATCTTGTTTATGAATTAATAGTAAAGTATGTTTAATTCAAAATTTAAAATTATTTAGAAAAATAATAAGATTATTTAAAATATACATTCTTAAGAAATACATAAATATAAAAACAAAATAAAATTTAATGTAAAATATGTTAAATGCTTGTATAAAAAAAGTTAAATGAAAAATTGAGATAGTATTAAATTAAATAGAAAATATGTATTTTATATAAGTTAAATTTAACTTTAAATTTAATAAAAATATTTTTAATTCAAAATTTAAATTTAATGAGAAAATAATTTTATATAAAAAATAATAATTATAGGTTAAAAATAAAATAAATAACGTAATAGTTTTGATTTAAATTTGATGTATTTAAAATTTAATTGTATAGGATTAAATAGAAAAAATGTAAAATAAAATTTTAACAAATCTATTACAAATTCTATTAATATTTTTAACATTTGTAAAGTTAAACTAAAATTAATAATGGTATATTAGTTTATTTATTTCTAAACTAAACATGGATTATTTAAATTTAAATTCTTATAATTTTTAAAATCGATAATGCATAAAAAAAAAATTATATCATGTATTTAAAAATAAACTTATAATGCATAAAAACAAAATATGCATCTAAAATAGAAATATGATAATATAAATTTAAATAGGATGAAAAGAAAACTTACTTGAATTGGTGTAAACATTAATATATAATGAATGAAGATTTTAATAACATCCTGCAATTAATTGTATAGTGTTATTCAAACAATTATATATAGTAAACACATTAAAAAGGTAAATATAATTATTATACATGTATGGACCAATAAGCGGCTTTGCTCCATGGCAGTAATATCCTATATATTTATGTCTTTCATTTGATTCACCTTCGTGATCTGAGATTAATCATATTTAACATACAAAACATAAATGTGTCAATAGTTGTATATTAAAATAAAGAACTAAATAAATACATCAAATTACAACCATTCAATAAAGTGTGAGTATAAAACAAAATCATGTCAATGCAATGATAGAGAGATAAATTTAGTTCATTCTACTAGATATTTTACACGTGTTTCGCATTTACATTTTCTCATGTTTAAGAAACAGGTCCAAAAGGATGATAAAATTAAAATTATTAAAATCTTATAAATATGTAGAGAGCATCACATAACAAAAGTAAGCTTACTTCATTCAATTAAGTATATTGTTCTACCTGCTCAAGTTCAGAAGTCCAACTACTAACACCATATTGCCTCTTCAAAGACAACTAAAGAATTAGGATCAACATGATCTATTTTGTGTTGAAATTTTTTTCAGCCCAACCATTAGCTATCTTAGGACTAACTCTTTGAATAATTTAAAAGTTATTCTAATATCTCATAAATTTACAGAATCTCGCAAGGTGAGAGTCTCTATCTCTTACATCTCCATCAACTTTTCCTGACAAATAACATACTGTATATGAATTTGTAAATAATGAAAATGTAGAGAAATTGTAAAATATAAAACCAAGAAGACAGAACTATAGTTTGGAAAGACCTTAACACATTATCCTTGTATGCTAAAATTAGAAACTAAAAAGGAAAGTATCAATAGTTTCTAAATGTAGATTGCATAAAGAATATGTAGCGCAACTTGTGCATTAATTTATTTTTCTTTTATCGACAAAGAAGTGTCTAACCCATGATGCATGTTGTTACGGTCACATATATTGTGTTGTTTGTCATCTTGTGACAAGCCTAAAACTAGAAGATGTCAATGATGAAAAGGAACACCATCTTGACTACTATTAATAAATTGATGTAGAAAATTTACTAAAACCCTTTGAATGAGGGTTGTCCTGAAATACAACGAGAAACAAACATGTTATTTTTCATCACACTAATATTCAAAAGTGTGAAACAATATCGTGAGAAATGTATCAAAACAATTTATGAAATTTAAACAAAATCAAAAATTTCAAAACAAATTTCGAATTATAATTAGGTCTTTACCATATAGAAAAAAACTTGAGCGAATACAGACTCCTTAATATGGAGAGTTTACCATCCAATTGTAGTTCAAAATTTCCATTAACATTCGATATATAACCAATAACTAGAATGTTTGGTGATGGTTGTCAGTCTATTTTGATCAGCAGTGCAAAAAATCCTCAAGAAATTATGATCCCTGAAAATCAAAGGCATTGTTGTCAAGAA
The DNA here is from genome assembly GCF_907164915.1 of Impatiens glandulifera. Classification (NCBI taxonomy): domain Eukaryota; kingdom Viridiplantae; phylum Streptophyta; class Magnoliopsida; order Ericales; family Balsaminaceae; genus Impatiens; species Impatiens glandulifera. Next base: position 21,380,944 of record NC_061866.1, read on the forward strand.
ATAACTTCAGAAAAGTTTATTGAGAAAAGATCTTAGACAGAATGATGACATGAGACATGGGTAGAAGATAATGACCAAGCTCCGATCCAAATAATGAATTTAGAGATTTATTAATGATTTTATAGAAAAAGATAATCAATAATTTTTACCTGTCAATTCGATTCAATATATTCTTTGATGATATTATCACAACTGAAATCTCTCTAAATTTGGAATAACCCTGCAAATTTAAATAATTAAATTTTCTTTTTCTCTTTCTGTTCAAATATTTACTCAAAATTTTAGACAACAAACCTTATCTTGATCTTCATGAGTAGTTCATAACCGGATATTCCAGAAATACACTTCACCTTGGTATTGATCCAACTAGATCACTGCTTCTTGAATTTATTTAAATCGATTCACCCGATATGTGGTATGTGCATTCTCGAATCTTTACTATTATTGTAATGCAAAAAATCTCTCCTATCTCTACTTACACAATGTTATTGGAGATTTCCAATTTTGATTTCTTTTCTCAAATATTGGTTTTTTATTTAATAGCAAAATTTAAATTTAATTAAAATATAAAAAATATATAAGTTTGTTTATGAATTAATATAAATATAAGTTTAATTTTAAATTATTTATAAATATAATAAGAATATTTAAAAAATAAATAATATTCATAATATAAGAAATATATAAGTAAAAAAACTAAATAAATTTTAATGTAAAATATGTGTTTAATAGATTTAATACAAATTTAAATTTAATAAAAAAAAAATGTTTATTGGAAAATTTAAATTATATTAGATTAAATAGAAATAATACAATTTTTAAAAGTTTAATGCAAAATATAAAAGTTTTTTTATTATTTAATAATAAATATAATTTTATTTCAAAATTATTATAAAAAAATATTAAGAATATTTAAAAAATGAATAATATTCTATAAGAATATTTAAAAAATAAATAATATTTTATAATTTAAGAAATATATAAGTAAAAATATAAAAGTTATTTAATAAAAAAAAATTTTAATAATTTTTATCCAAATATAAATTTAATGAAAGTAAGTTTAATATAAAATTTAAATTATATAAAATTAATTAAAAAAACAAAATTTTCACGAGTTTAGTGTAAATTTAAATTTAATGAAAATACATTTAATGCAAAATATAAAAATGTGTTTATGAATTAATAATGAATATGAGTTTAATTGAAATTTTAAAATTATTTATAAATATTTTAAAAAATACATTATGTTCTTAATATAAAAATAAATAAGTAAAAAATTAAATTAAATTTAATACAAAATATGCTTTAAATAAATTAATACAAATTTAAATTTAATAAAAATAATTTTAATGCAATATTTAAATATAATGAAAATAGAAAAAAAATATAATTTTAATAAATTTAATCCAAATTTAAATTTTATAAAAATCTAAAATTTTTTTTATGAATAAAAATTATAATATAAGTTTAATTAAAAATTTAAAATTATTTATAAACATTATAAGAATATTGAAAAACAAGTAATATTCTTAAACAAAAAAATATATAAGTAAAAAACTAAATAAAATATAATGAATTTTTTTTAATAAGTTTAATGTATACTTTAAATTTAAATTATATTATATATAAAAATAAAATTATAAAAAGTTTAATAAAATTTAATATATATAATATTTACTGAAAATAATCAATTTTAATAAGTTTAATGAAATTTAAATTTAATTAAATACATTTAATGTATAATATAAAATTTATTTATGAATTAATAATAAATTAAAATTTAAGTCAAATTTTTTAATTATTTATAAACATTAGAAGATTATTTAAAAATTAACTAATATTTTTAATATAAGAAATATATAAATAAATCTAATAAAATGTAAGGCAAAATATGTTTAAAACAGGTTTAATGATAATTTAAATTTAATGAACATAAATTTAATGAAAATTTAAATTATATTAGATTAAATTGAAAAAATACCATTTTTATAAGTTTAATGAAAAATATGATTAATGCAAAATATAAATATTTGTTTATGTATTAATTGTAAAAGTATGTTTAATTCAAAATTTAAAATTATGTAGAAAAATAATAAGATTATTTAAAATATATATTTTTAAGAAATACATAAATATAAAAACGAAATAAAATCTAATGTAAAATATGTTAAATGCTTGTATAAAAAAAAGTTAAATGAAAAATTGATATAGTATTAGATTAAATAAAAAATATGTATTTTATATAAATTAAATTAAAATTTAAGTTTCATAAAAATATGTTTAATGCAAAATTTAAATTTAATGAGAAAATAATTTTATATAAAAAATAATAATTATATGTTAAAAATTAAATAAAATAATAGTTTTGATTTAAATTTGATGTATTTAAAATTTTAATTAAATAGGATTAAATAGAAAACATGCAAAATAAGATTTTAATAAATATAATATAAATTCTATCAATATTTTTAACATTTATAAAGTTAAACTAAAATTAAGGATAATATATAAGTTTATTTATTTTTAAACTAAATATGGATTATTTAAATTTAAATTTAAATTCTTATAATTTTAAAAATCGATAATGCATAAAAATAAAAAAAATTATATCATGTATTTATAAATAAACCTATAATGCATAAAAACAAAGTATGCATCTAAAATAGAAATATGATAATATAAATTTAAATATGATGAAAAGAAACAACTAAATAAGTACATCAAGTTACAATCATTCAATAGAGTATGATTATAAAAAAAATCATGTCAACGCAATGATAAAGAGATCATTTTACTTCATTCCGATAGATATGTTACACATTTTCCGCATTTAGATTTTCTCGTGTTTTTGAAACAGGTCCAAAAGGATGATAAAATTAAAATCATTAAAACATTATAAATATGTAGAGAACATCACATAACAAAATTAAGTTTACTTAATTCAATTAAGTATATTGTTCTACCCGCTCAAATTCAGAAGTCCAACCACTAACACCATATTGCCTCTCCAAAGACAGACAAAATTCATCAAGATGATCTATTTTGTGTTGAAAATTTTTGTCAGCCCAACCATTAGATATCTTTGGACCAACACTATGAATAATTTAAGAGTTATTCTAATATCCCTTAAATTCACAAAATCTCTCAAGGTGAAGGTCTCTAGCTCTAACATCTCCATCAACTTTACCTGACAAGTAACATACTACATGAATTTGCAAATAATGAAAATGCATAGAAATTGTAAAATATAAAATCAAGACAAAACTATAGTTTGGAAGGACCATGACATATTTTCCTTGTATTTTAAAAGTAGAAACTAAAAATACTTGTATCAATAGTTTCAAAATTTAGATTGCATAGAGAATATGTAGCGCAACCTGTGCATTAAAAATTATTTTCTTTTATCGGCAAAGAAGTGTCTAGCCCATGATGCATATTGTTACAGTCACGTATATTGTGTTGTTTGTCATCTTGTGACAACCCTAAAGCTAGAAGATGCAAAGGATGAAAAGAAACACCATCTTGACTGCTATTAACAAATTGATGTAGAAAATTTACTAAAACCCTTTGAATGAGGGTAGTCCTTAAATACAACGAGAAACAAATATGTTATTTTTTATCACACTAATATTCAAAAGTGTGAAACAATATCGTGAGAAATGTATCAAAATAATTTATCAAATTCAAACAAAATAAGAAACTTGAAAACAAATTTCAAATTATAATTAGGTCTACTTTACCATATAGAAAATAACTTGAGCGAATTTAGAATCCTTCATATGGAGAGTTTATCATCCAATTGTGGTTTAAAAAGTCCATTAGCATTCGATATATAACCAATAACTGAAATGTTTGGTGTTGGTTATTCGTCTATTTTGATCAGCAGTGCAAAAACCCCTCAAGGAATTTTTATCACTGAAAATCAAAGGCATGATGTCAAGAAATAACATCAAAAAAGTTTATTGACAAAAGATTTAGACAGAAAGATGAGATGAGACATGGGTAATAGTAGGTAGAAGATGATGCCTAAGCTCCGATCCAAATAATGAATTTAGAGGTTCATTAATGGCTTTATAGAATTACCATCAGAAGTAACGGTTGATAAGTTCATAGAAAAAACAATAAATCAATAGTTTTTACCTGTCAATTCAATCCAATACATTCTTTGATGACATTATCACAGCTGGAATCTTTCTAAATTTGGAAGAATCCTGCAAATTAAAAAAATCATATTTTTTTTATCTTTCTGTTCAAATCATTACTCAAAATTTTAGACAACAAACCTTACCTTGATCTTCATGAGTAGTTCGTAACCGAACATTCCAGACAAGACACTTCACCTTGGTATTGATCCAATTAGATCATTGCTTCTTAAATTTATTTAAATCGCTTTACCCGGTATTTGGTATGTGCATTCTCGAATCTTCACTATTATTGTAATGCAAAAAATCCCTTCTACCTCTACTTACACAATGTTCTTCGAGATTTCCTAAAGATCTCCATTTAGTTTTAGTTCTCTTGAATTTTCTCATTATCAAGCACAAAAAAAAATAATACTAATGTAAAATTTAAATTTAATTCTGATTTCTTTTCTCAAATATTATTTATTATTTAATACTAATATTAAAATTTAATTAAAATATACAAAATATTCAAATTTTATGAATTAGTAATAAATATAAGTTTAATTTAAAATTATTTATAAACATAATAAAAATATTAAAAAAATATATATTCATAATATAATAAATATATAAATAAAAAATAAAAAAATATTAATGCAAAATATGTGTTTAATAGATTCAATACAAATTTAATTTTAATTAAAATAAGTTTTTTAGAAAATTTTTATAAAATAAGTTTTTTAGATTAAATAGAGATAATATAATTTTTATAATTTTAATGCAAAATATGAAAGTTTGTTTATATTTTAATGATAAATATATTTTTATTTTAAAATTATTTAAAAACATAATAAGAATATATAAAAAATAAATAATATTCTTAATATACGAAATATATAAGTAAATATTTAAATAAAATTTAATACAAATTATTTTTTTAATAAACTTTATTTAAATTTAAATTTAATGAAAGTAAGTTTAATACAAAATTTTAATTATATTAGATTAAATAGGAAAAAAATGAAATTTTTATAATTTTATGGAAAATTTAAATTTAATGAAAAAACATTTAATGCAAAATATAAAAATGTGTTTATAAATTAATGATTAATATGAGTTTAATTAAAATTTTAATATTATTTATAAATATTATACTAATATTTAAAAAATATATAATATTCTTATTAAAAAAATATATAAGTAAAAAATTAAATGAAATTTAATTCAAAATATGTTTTAAAAAAATTAATACAAATTTAATTTAGTTAAAATTATTTTAAAGCAACAAGTAATATTCTTGATATAAAAAATGTATAAGTAAAAAACTAAATAAAATATAATATAAATAGTTATTAATAAATTAAATTTAAATTTAAATTTAAATAATTTTATATTTATAGAAAAATTTAATTTTAATAAGTTTAATGCAAATTTAAATTTAATTAAATAAATTTCATATAAAATATAATTGTGTTTTAAGAATTAATAATAAATTTAAGTCTACTTCAAATTTAATGAAAATAAGTTTAATACAAAAATCAAATTATATTATAATAGATTAAATTAAAAAAATTATAATTTTTATAAGTTTAATAGAAATTATGTTTAATGTAAAATAAATAAAACATTATTTATGAATTAATGAGAAAAATAAGTTTAATTCAAAATTTAAAATTGTTTATAGAAATAATAAGAGTATTTAAAAAAATATATTCTTAAGAAATATATAAGTATAAAAAGAAATAAAATTTAATGTAAAATATGTTAAATGAAAATTTAAATTTAATAAAAAAAAGTTAAATGGAAAATTTATATAATATTAGATTGAATAGAAAATATGTATTTTTTACAAGTTAAATGCAAATTTAAATTTAATAAAAATATGTTTAATACAAAATTAAAATTTAATGAGAAAATAAATTTGTATAAAAATAGTAATTATATGTTAAAAATAAAATTAAAAAGAGTAATAATTTTGATTTAAATTTGATGTATTTAAAATTTAAATTAAATATTATTTAATAAAAAAAATATAAAATAAGATTTAAATTTGATATATTTGAATTCTTATAATTTTTAAAATCTAAAAATAAAAAATTATATTATGCATCCAAAAACAAACCTATAATACATAAAATAAAATATATTATGTATTTAAAACACAAATATGAAAATATAAATTTAAATATAATAAAAAGAAAACTTACCTGAATTCATAAACGCTATATATAATGAATGAGGATTCTAATAATATCCTTTAATTAAAATATATTGTATAGTGTTATTCAAACAATTATATAAAGTAAACACATTAAAAAAGATAAATAGAATTATTATACATGTATGGACCAACAAGCGGCTTTGTTCCATGGCAACAATATTCGATATATTTACGTCTCTCATTTCAATTCACGAAATCTCTCAGGATGAGGGCCCTACATATGAACTTGCAAATAAAGAAAAGGTATAGACATTATAAAATATAAAACTTAGACAGAACTATAGGTTGGACAACAAAATTACATTTTAAAAGAATTACATTTTTCTCAAAAACCTTGGTACCTTGTTCTTCCGGGCAACACACCTTACTCTCGATCCAATTAGATTATCACTTTTTGGATCTAGTCATTTCTTTAAAGTAGATCATGGATTAGAGTTGAAAGTTGAAGGAAGTAATAATTAAAGTCGAATCATTGTTGTTGATCAAAGTGGAATAAGAGATTCTCTTACTGTTCAATCCGCAATTGATATAGATAGATCTATCTCCATGAATAATACATTGATCCATGATGATATATGTAAGGAAAAAGTATATATTTCGGCAACCAAACCATTGATATCACTTATCAGAGAAAAGAATCGATCATCGGATTACTTGGAACAATAAAACTTCTTGTAGAGACATTTCCTACTCATTATTGACATTTTTATCAAATGAAATATAAATTATATCAATAATATTATCTCATAAAATAATATCATAATTAAATAAAAAATATATTAACTAAAGTATTAAAAGTTTTTGATAAAGTTTTAAAAATTTTAAAAACAATTAAACTAAAAGACAAATTTGTATACTAAAATATTAAAGTAACTCCATACAAGATAAAAATAACAATTATTTCATAAATCGAAAGGAATACAAAGAAAATTATACATTTGTTATCATGGTTTCCAAAAATGACAATAACCTACAAAATAATTTGGATAATGAATTTTACCAAATGTTCATACCCAAAGACATGATGTATGAAATGCTTCTTGGTCAGCTTCTTTTTAATCTCTACCGCTTGGGAAAATTTGTTTCAAACCACAGTGTTATTATGTTATTGAATTATAAATAGACTAAAGTGTATTCATCAAATTGAAATTGAAAAATATGAATAAAAAACAAACAATCAGAATATGAACAGATCATCAAAGTACACTTAAATTGAACCATAGATCGTTCAACCGATTAGAACAATATGATGCAAAGTATTACTGAAGGAGCCTTAGGTTGATATTTTAAGGGGAAAAAATACATGAATAATACCTGATATTTGTTTGTAGAAAGGTCTGAGAAACTTGGTTTTGTCCATTCATTAAGGAAATGCCATGTTATATGTTTAGAAGATGGAAGATAATCCATTAAGATAGGAAATACAAGTGACGGAAAATTTTACTTGATGAGAGACATAACTAGATATGGCAATTCAGATACATGAATTAACCTATTTAATAATAATAAAATGATTCAAATAGTAAGTGTACTAGGAAAGTAGTGCAATATTGACTCTAATCAAAAGTTGAGAATTAGAATCACATCATCTTTATGTTTCTATCTAAAGCAACATATTACATCGTTCAATTCTTTAAACAATAAGATTAGAACTGCATAACAAATTGTACTTAAGAGCATATTTGCCTATAAACTTCTTTGATTGTAGTGTATTTATATCTGAACTATTTTAAAGGCAAGATTGTCTATACAATTTTTAAATTGGGATCATATTAGTACTCATGACCAATGCCATCAATCCCGCGCCATTAATTATTTCATAAAAAAAATAAACATGGAACAAGATCACATAATTTTATATTTGACAAAATTATCGGAGGTAGGATAAGCATCATACAACACAGTTTTGATTTGCTCATGTATTATGAAATTTGTAGGGGGAATTGCTTGTTAATAAGGGCAGAACTACTCCATTTCAAGAACATCAGCAACACATGCAAAATATATATCTACTTGGCGTCATGCTTTGCCCGGGCATGAGATTGAAGAGCATTGTCGGAGGTGAATGTCTTACAAATATATTTTATAATGCAAAAAGTTAAAACGAAGTCGCAAATTCAAAAACATAAAATGTTCTTTTAGAAGTAAGCATACTTGGTGTAGGATTTGTAAGTGATTTTGGCATCAGAGTTTGGGCTTTGTTGTCCTTTTCATGCTTGAGTTTTTCCTGCTTACTTTACGGGATGAGGAGTAGTTACATGAGCTACCTTTTTCCATCTGAAATTTATAATATTTGCATCATCCAAAACAGTCCATAATTGTGTCGATATGTAATGAAAAAAGTGATTTTTTGAAAACCCAATTTGATAACCTTTCTTTTGAGGGGTGGTATCAGCCTTAGTCTTCTTAGATTGAACATGAGTCTTTGAAGCTGAATCATTGGCTCTCTTCTTATCATTAATAGTCTTCAATAGAAAATTTTGTCAAAATATTAGAGCAGACCCGCAAAAAGCATTTGCAACCGAAAATAAAAAGTAAAATAAAAGATACTTTCTTGGGAGTTGGGTTTCCTCTTCATCATCAGAGTCATCAGAATCACCCTCCATATCCTAAATCAACAACCACGAATCAATCAAATATTAGATAGGCTATTTGAACCTTCTTCAAAGTTTTTTCATTATCTGAATAACAGTAAAACATGAATTACCTTATCAGAGTCATCATTAGATTCATCAGAGCTATCCTTTATTGGTTCAACAGTGTTCACCTTTTGCTTGGAAGATGTTTCAGGCTTGGCAACAGTTTTATCCTTGGTTGCAATGGGTTTTACAGCCTCTATCTTAGCTGTAAAGTATATCATTACAAAATAAATTATAAGAAGATAAGATCATTTTAACATATGTATTCAGCTTTAGCAAGCAAAAACTTACCAACATCATGAATGAGTGTTGGCACAAGTTCTTCATTTTCCTCATCATCATCTTCAACTTTAACAATTAAATAAGATTGTCTTGTTTAAGAAAGATCTCTCTAAGCCTGCTTTGACCACAAGAATTGTACTTCAGATTGAATTTATCAAAAATGATGACAATTGTTCTTCAGAATTATACTTCAAATTGTCTTGTCTTGTTTAAGGAAGATCTCCCTAAGCCTACGTGAACATCTAAGAGATTAACATGAAAAATATATTATCAATGATTCTAATATCATGAAAAAAACAGATAACATAAATAATGATTTTCCACTACCCACCATTCTAAGATTTCCTGGTTAGTGTTCTCAAATCTAAAAAATGCTGGATTACAAATTAGATTTCCTGGTTAGTGTTCTATCCGCTCCGAAATACTATCCTCTTATATATGTTCTCTCTCTTCGCTTCCCCCAAATTAATATTCTCTTTTGAAAAACAGTACTAGAATCTGTAACAGTACTAGAATTGGATTCAATTTTAGGGTATCATATCATTATTATCAGTAATTGAGGATTTTGAAAAACAAAATATGTTGGTCAAACGTAAAAGAGAAGAGCAGACCAAACCAAAATCTGAAAAGGGACGAAAGTGATCTATAGATGTGAATACTCCCAAATCCAAGAGTCCCAAGTTTAATCTGAACCATATTCATCAACCAACTGACCGCCGAGACTAGATTCCCAATTCAAAGAGCAGTTCTGTTAATATGAACGTGAAGATCCTCCAGTGATTGTCATTAACATGTTTGACCATACGAATAACCTGCTTCAACCCTAACGCAATGATGCTAGAGAAGAGGAATAGACATGGAAGACGACTAGATCCTCGGTGATTTTCACGGTGGACGAAGTCGGCATTTGGTTGCCAGGCGCAACTTGGATCGTCGGTCGACCGCATTTGGTTGCCAAGCGAGCCCATTGAAGACTTCTATATATATATATGGTGAAGAGAGATTTCTGTAAGATTTAACATCATCTCTTATAGATAGGGTTTATAGATTTACTGTAAGATTTACTTTTTAATTTTAGGAATTTTCTTGTTAAGATTTACTTTTTTAAATTGTTTTTGTTTTTGAGAATTTGTTAACATTTACTTTTGGCTTTTGAAATTTTTATGTTATTTGTTTTACCCACATTTTCCCTTAGATTAATTGAGAATCTTGATTTAATATTCTTAAATATCTTTCCTCACATCTTATTATTAAGTAAATTTAAAATTTTAACCTAACATTTTATTGTTATTATTATTATTATATATCAAAGTTTTTTAAATATTTAAATTTAATATATATATATATATTATATGAGTTTTTATTATTATTTCATTATTTTATTAAATTAAGTTATATAATGCTAATAATTTAATATATATATGTATAATTTTTATTTTTATATATAATGAAAAATAATATAAATATTATTTTTATAGTGAAAGTTATTTCGACGAGAAATTGTCCTTTCATTTTATTTTGTGTTTTGGAAAAGATATATGAAATGGAAGCAAACTAGGATGAATTTGATGGTCTTTTTTAGGTGTATCAAAATTTGGGTAGATAGATACATCATGTATCCAAATGGAATCTTACGCTATATTTGGGTTTGAAGATATACCTGCATCCGGTTTAAGTTTGGAATTGGAGAGGTTCAATTTATTGCAACCAGATAGGCACCCTCCTTGATTTCCTCACCTGTTCCCTCAATTTTAAAGGCTCCAGACTTGTACTTTTCTCGTCCAGACGCTCCAGACGGGAGATTCTCTATATCCATAGGAGTTGCCTCGGAATTTCCTCTTGCCCTTGTAACAATAATGGTTGAGCGTGATTCAGCCATACGAATGGTAGATTCTCAAACGAAATCAACCAAATGAAGATTCTACCTCCTGTCTAGGGCACAAACAATCACACATAAAACATTATGAGATTTAAATAAAGGTTGTCCAAAAGAAAATGATTTCAATAACAAGCTTCAGATATTAATCCTGAATCGATCTAAATCCAGAGTGAAACATGAATTTTATAAGCAATTTTCTAATCAAATCGACGACATCGATCGAGATCTGTGTCCAACTGTAATTAAATAGAAAGGAATGAGATAATCCGATTAGCGGACTTCAAGAATCCGACATCCCTTGCAGACCGACTGTTTCTTATGGGTCGCGGATGGGAATCCTCCAGGAAGCGTTGAAAACCTTCCAGAGATTACAGAGTGCCGATAAGCCACCATCCCTAAAGACAGCGCGCCTGCGGAAGAAAAGCGAAAAAAGTCGCTCTGGCGATTTCTGAAACTTCGTAACTTCAAGAAATAGTTCGTCCTCCGTTAATAATGATCGATCTCCAGAATGGTTGCAGGAAAGAAGAGAGCACATTGGTAAAGACGAAGAGACGTTTCTGACGCGGAGATCTTGAATAGTGAAGCTGAAATCAGCGAGAAAAATCGCCATTCTTGGCGCTTTCTCTCTCTAGGTGCGGATAACTTTATTGTTTGAAAATGTTAATATGCATATTTTATAATTATTTTTATTTGATTAATATTAATTCACAAAATTATGATATACGACGCAGATAACTTTATTGTTTGAAAATGTTATTATGCATATTTATAATTATTTTTATTTGATTAATATTAATTCACAAAATTATGATATACGAATTATTTGATTTATATGTTAATATATGTAAAAAATAAATATCAAACTTATCAATTTTTTAACAAATTCAATTCCAGGAATTTTTAAAATTATAAAATAAATGATTAAGTTCAAAGTTCACAAATCCAATCATCACTTTGTAAATAAACTTGATTTATAAATGACAGTTTTTTCAAACATATATAAATAAAAATTTTAAGAATATGCAACTAAAGTAATCATTTTGCAAATATACAACTAAATTAGTCACTTAGATATATAACATAATTTTTATAACGAAAAACATAATAGTTTTAATAATTTCTTCATACTGCATAGTTACTAAATAAGTAGCCTAAATATTGTGGAAGTTGTTTTATAAGTGATCAATTTTTCAAACATATGTAAATTAAATAAAAAATTTGCAAATATATGCAACTAAAATAGTCACTTACGTATATAAGATAAGTTACATAACCAATAGTATAACAATTTTAATAATTTCTTCATACTCAATATTTTCTAAATAAGTAGCACAATTTTTTAATGTTTAAATACGTTATTTTCTTATATTTATTATACAGTTAGCAAACAAAATCGGAAATTATATTATGAAAGAAAATCTGGAAATTAGAAAAATTCATATTATTTAGCTACCTTATTTGCATTGATCGTTATATTGCCTGTTGTGTTTTTTGTTATTATATTCTATTTATATAAAATCTAAAAATATAAAAATATAAAGGTCATTGAAATAAATTTTAAAAATTACTTACTCTTTTACTAACATTTTTACTAAGAACTCAAATTTTCAGTTTATTTTTTATCATTTTTACTCAAGAAGATCAAGGTACCAAGGTTTATTTTCTGAATTTGGAATAAAAAGAGAAAACAAAAATTTAATTCATTTGAATTTGCTTATGGTTCTTCCAACATTTAGAAAGATTTCAGTTGTGATAATGTCATCTGTGCATGGTTGTTCCACATTTAAAGAAATTTCAATTGTTTGTTTGGATTGTTTTTTCTATGAACTAATCAACCACTTTTATCTGTCAATGCTCTTTTGTCAATAAATTTTCCGAAAGTTATTTCTTGATATCTATGCCTTTGATTATCAGGAATTAGATTTTTTTGGGGGGTTTTGCTCTGCTGATTAGAATAGACTAGCACCCAACACCAAACATTCCAGTTATTGGACCTTTGAAACAAAAGTTGGATTGTAAATTCTTCATATCAAGGCTTCTACTTCGCTCAAGTACATATGTAGTATGTTATTTGTCGATGGAGATGTCAAAGCAAAGGTCCTCACCCTGGAAGATTCAATGAATTTGAGGCATATTAGAATAACTCTCAAATTATTTATAGAGTTAGCCCTAACGCAGCTAATGGTTGAATAGATCAGGGTGATACAATTTCTTTGACTTTTTCATTTTAGAGGAAATATGGTGCTAATGGTTTAGCTTCTGAATTTGAGCGGGTCAAACAATTTATTGAAATTTCTTGATGTAAGCTTAACATGGTTTTGTGCTGCTCTCTATATATTTACAAGGTTTCAATGATTTTCATTTTATGATCCTTTTGAAATCTCCCTTAAAAGCACGAGAAAATCTAAATATGGAAAGCGTGTAAAAACATTTAGTGGAATGAACTAAAATCTCTCTGTTATTGCATTGACATACTTTTTTTCTACTCACAACTCTATTGAATGGTTGTAGCATGATGTATTTATTTAGTTTCTTTTTTGAATATATAACTATTGACACATTTATGTATTGTATGTTAAACATGATCAATTTCAGATCATGAAGGTGAATTAAATGTGAGGCATATTCACCAAATGTGAGGTATAAATATGTCGAATATTGCTTCCATGGAGTATAGTCGTTTGTTGTTGTCCCAAATAATATTAAGTTCAAAAATATATATGTATAAATCGTAATAAAATTTAATACAAAGTTGAATGTAAATTTAAATTTAATAAAAATATTTTTGTTGTAAAATTTAAATTTAATAAGAAAATATATTTATATAAAAAATAATTATTATTATGTTAGAAATAAAATAAAAGTTCTGATTTAAAATAAATTTATTTAAAATTTAAATTATATTTGATTAAATAAAAAAATATAAAATAAGATTTTAATAAATCTAATACAAATTCTAATAATATTTTTAACATTTACAAAGTTAAACTAAAACTAAGGAAATGGTATAAATTTATTTATTTTCAAACTAAACATGGATTATTTAAAATTGAATTCTTATAATTTTAAAATTTTATAATGCGAAAAAAAGATAAATTTTGTCATGCATATAAAAACAAACCTATCATGCATAAAAACATATCATGAATTTAAAATAGAAGTATTATAATACAATGCATAAAAACATATCATGTATATAAAATAAAAATATAATTATATAAATTTAAGTAGGATGAAAAAAACTTACGTAACTCATAAACAATATATAATGAAGAAAAATTCTAATAATATCCTGTAATTAAAATATATTGTATAATATTATTCAAATAATTATATATAGTAAACACATTAAAAAGATAAAATAAAATTAATATACATGTATCACCAACATTAAGCGACTCTACTACATGACAGCAATATCTAATATATTTACGTCTCTAATTTGATTCACCTTAATGATATGAGATTAATCCTGTTTAACATATAAAACATAAAGGTGTCAATTGTATATTAAAAAGGAACTAAATAAATACATCAAGTTACAACCATTCAATAGAATATGAGTATAAAAAAATAATGTCAATGCAATAATAGAAAGATCATTTTAGTTCATTCCACTAGATGTTTTACACATTTTCTGCATTTATATTTTCTTGTGGTTTTGAAATAGATTCCAAAAGGATGATAAAATTAAAATCATTACAACCTTGTAAATATGTAGAGAGCATCATATAACTCTTACATCATTCAATTTTAGTATATTGTTCTACCAGCTCAAATTCAGAAATCCAGCCACTAGCACCATATTGCTTTTCCAAAATTTTGATCACAATGATCTATTTTGTGTTGAACAAATTTGTCAGTCTAACCATTAGCTACCTTTGGACCAACTCTCTGAATAATTTGATAGTTATTCTAATATTCATCCAATTCACGGAATCTCTTAAGGTGAGGTACTCTAACTCTAGCTCTAATATCTCCATCAATTTTACCTAACAAGTAACATAATAAATATTAATTTGTAAATAATAAAAATGAATTGAAATTGTAAATTATTAAACCTAGATAGAACTATAGTTTGGAAGGATCATGACACATTATCCTTGTATGCTAAAAGTAGAAACTAAAAGTAAATGTATCAATAGTTTCAAAATTTAGATTTTATAAAGAATATGGATCGCAACCTGTGCATTAATTAATTATTTTCTTTTATCGACAAATAAGTGTATAGTCCATGATGCATGTTTCTACGGTCACGTATACTGTGTTATTTGTCACCTTGTTACAAGCCTAAAAAATAAAAGGCAAATGATGAAAAGGAACACCAACTTGACTGCTATTAACAAATTGATAAAGAAAATTTACTAGAACCCTTTGAATGAGGGTAGTTCTAAAACTTAACGAGAAACAAACAACTCACTTTTTCATCACACTAATATTCAAAAGTGTAAAACACTATCGTGAGAAATTTAACAAATCAATTTGTCAAATTCAAACAAAATCAAAAACTTGAAAAAAAAATTTAAATTATAATTATATCTACTTTACCATATAAATAATAACTTGAGCGAATGCAGAAGCCTTCATATGGAGAATTTACCATCCAATTGTGGTTTCAAAAGTCCATTAACATTTGATATATAGCCAATAACATGAATGTTTGGCGCTGGTTGCCATTCTATTCTAATAAGTAGAGCGAAAACTCCTAAGAAATTCTGATCCCTAATAATCAAAGGCATAAATGTCAAGAAATAACTTAAGAAAAGTTTATTGACAAAAGATCATAGACAAAAAGATGAGATGAGACATGGGTACTAGTAGGTAGAAGATGATGACCAAGCTCCAATTTAAATAAAGAATCTAGAGGATTATTAATTACTTTGTAGAAGTTACCATTAGAAGTAACAATTAATTAGTTCATAGAAAAAAAAATTAATCAATAAGTGTTACCTGTCAATTCGATTCAATACATTCTTTGATGACATTATCACAACTAGAATCTCTTTAAATTTGAAATAACTTGTAAATTTAAAAAATTATATTTTCTCTTTCTGTTCAAACTTTTATTCAAAATTTATGACAACAAATCTTATATTGACTTTCATGATTAGTTCATAACCAGATATTCCAGGCAACACACTTCACTAAGCTCTTAAATCGTTTCACCATGTTCTTGGAGATTTTCTAAAGATCTCCATTTTTGTCTTAAATCTTTCACATCATTAAGCACAAACCGGTAGCGTAATCTATTTTCTCAATTATTGGTTTGTTATTTAATACTAATTCAAAATTTAAATTTAATAGAAATATACAAAATATACATGTTTGTTTATGAATTAGTGATAAATATAAGTTTAATTTAAAATTATTTATAAACATAATAAGAATATTTAAAAAAAATAAATAATGTTCATAATATATATATATATATATATAAAAGTAAAAAAGCTAAAAAAAACTTTATTAAAAAATATGTTTTTAATATATTTAACACATATTTAAATTTAATAAAAATAAGTTTATTGGAAAAATTAAATTATATCATATTAAATAGAAATCATACAATTTTTATAAATTTAAAACAAAATTTGAAGTTTGTTCATGATTTAATGATAAATATAAATTTAATTAAAAATTATTTATAAACATAGTAAGAATATTTAAAAATTAAATAATATTCTTAATATAAAAAATATATAAGTAAAAATTTAAATAGAATTTAATAAGTTTTATCCAAAATTAAATTTAATAAATGTAAGTTTAATAAAAAAATTAAATTATATTAGAATAAATATAAAAAATCAAATTTTAATAAATTTAATAAAAATATATTTATAACAAAATTTAAAAATATATTTA
Organism: Impatiens glandulifera; assembly: GCF_907164915.1. Classification (NCBI taxonomy): domain Eukaryota; kingdom Viridiplantae; phylum Streptophyta; class Magnoliopsida; order Ericales; family Balsaminaceae; genus Impatiens; species Impatiens glandulifera. The sequence continues at coordinate 21,397,948 of NC_061866.1, forward strand.
TGAATTAAAGATAAAATATAGTTTAATTAAAATTTTTTAAATTATTTATAAATATTATAATTATATTTAAAAAATAAATAATATTCTTAATATAAAATATATAAGTAAAAAACTAAATAAAATTTAATACAAAATATGTTTTAAAACAATTAATACAAATTTAAATTTAATAAAAATTATTTTAATGTAAAATTTAAATTTAATGAAAATTTAAATCACATTTGATTAAATTGAAAAAAAAAAAAACATATTTTAAATAAATTTATTAAAAATTTTAATTTTATAAAATATATATTTTTTTTTGTATGAATTAATAATATAATATAAGTTTAATTAAAAATTTAAAATTATTGATAAGCATTATAGAAATATTTTTAAAAAAAAGTAATATTTTTTATATATAAAATATATAACTAAAAAACTAAATAAAATATAATATAAAATTTATTTTTAATAAGTTTAATACAAATTTTAAATTTAAATTATATTACATTATAAAAATAATAAGATTATAAAAAGTTTAATTCAAATTATATTATATTTATAGAAAAAAATCAATTTTAATATGTTTAATTTAATTCAATACATTTAAAGTAAAATGTAAAATTTATTTATGAAATAATACAAAATTTAAATTTAAGTCAAAATTATAAATTATTTATAAACATTATAATATTATTTACAAAAAATAAATATTATTTGTATTATAAGAAATATATAAGTAAATAGTAATGCAAAATATGTTTTAAATAAGTGTAATGATAATTTCAATTTAATGAAAATAGGTTTAATGAAATTTAAATTATATTAGATTAAATTGAAAAAAATACAATTTTTGGAAGTTTAATTGAAAATATGTTTAATGTAAAATTTAAAATTATTTATAAAAATAATAAGAATATCTAAAACAAATATATTCTTAAGTAATATATAGGTATAAAATAAAATAAAATTTAATATAAAATATTTTAGATGCAAATTTAAATTTAATAAAAAAAAAGTTAAATGCAAAATTAATATGATATTAGATTAAATAGAAAATATGTATTTTTTATAAGTTAAATAAAAATTTAAATTTAATGAGAAAATAAATTTATATAAAAGATAATAATTATATGTTAAAAAATGTAAAATACGTATTTTAATAAATCTAATACAATTCTATTAATATTTTTAACATTTAAAAAGTTAAACTAAAATTAAAGATAGCATATAAGTTTATTTATTTTCAAATTAAATATGAATTTTTAAAATTTGAATTCTCATAATTTTTAAATTTAATAATGCATTAAAAAAATTATAACATGCATCTAAAAATAAAACTATAATGCATAAAAAAAAACATATCATGCCTCTAAAATAGAAATATTAAAATATAAATTTAAATAGGATGAAAAAAAAAATTACCTGAATTAATAAACGCGGATATATAATGGATGAGGATTCTAATAATATCCTGTAATTAAAATATATTATACAGTGTTATTTAAACAATTATATAGTAAACACATTAAAAATGTAAATAGAATTATTATACATGTATGTACCAACAAACGACCCTGCTCCATGGCAGCAATATCCGATATATTTACGTCTCTTATTTGATTCACCTTAATGATCTGAGATTAATCTTGTTTAACATAAAAGTATTTCTATATTAAAAAAATAACTAAATAAATACATCAACTTACAATCATTCAATAGAGTCTAAATATAAAAAAATTGTATCAATGCAATAATAGAGATCATTTTAGTTAATTCACTAGATGTTTTACAACTGTTCCGGATTTAGTTTTTATTGTTCTTTTGAAACAGGTTCCAAAAAGATGATAAAATTAAAATCATTAAGACTTTGTAAATATGTAGATAGCATTACAGAACCAAGTTAAGCTTACATCATTCAATTTTTTCAATTTCAGTAAATTGTTCTACACGCTTAAATTCAGAAGTCCAACCACTAGCACGATATACCCTCTCCAAAGACAGAAAAAAATTTGGATCACCAAGATCTATTAAGTGTTGAACAAATTTGTCAGCCCAACCATTAACTTCATTAGAACCAACTCTCTAAATAATTTGAGAGTTATTCCATTATCCCTCAAATTCACGGAATATCTTAAGGAGAAGGCCTCTAGCTCTAACATCTCCATCAATTTTACCTGACAAGTAACATACTACATATGAATTTTCAAATAATAAAAATAAGTAGAAATTGTAAAATATAATACCAAGACAGAACTATAGTTTGGAAGGACCATGACACATTATTCATTATTCTTGTATGCTAAATCTAGTAACTAAAAGGAAATGTATCAATAGTTTCAAATTTTATATTGCATAGAGAATATGGTGCGCAACTTTTGCATTAAAGATTATTTTTTTATCGGCAAAGAAGTGTCTAGCCCATGATGCATGTTGTTACGGTCACGTATATTGTGTTGTTTGTCATCTTGTGAAAAGCCTAAACTAAAAGAGGCAAATGATGAAAAGGAACACCATCTTGACCACTATTAACAAATTGATGTAGAAAATTTACTAAAAACCCTTTGAGAATGAGGGTAGTCCTAAAACACAACGAGAAATAAACAAATTAATTTTTCATCACACTAATATTCAAAAGTTTAAAACAATATCATGAGAAATGTATCAAAACAATTTATCAAATTCATACTAAATTAGAAACTTCAAAACAAATTTCAATTTATAATTAGGTCTACTTTACCTTATAGAAAAATAACTTGAGCGAATGCAGAAGCCTTCAAATGGAGAGTTTACCATCCAATTGTGGTATAAAACATCTATTAACATTCGATATATAACCAACAACTAGAATGTTTGGTGCTAGTTGTCAGTCTATTTTGATCGGTAGTGCAAAAACCCCTCAAGGAATTCTGATCCCTAAAAATCAAAGGCATGGATGTCAAGAAATAACTTCAGAAAAATTTATTGACAAAAGATCTTAGACAGAAAGATGAGATGAGACATGGGTACTAGTAGGTAGAAGATGATGACTAAGCTCAAATTCAAATAAGTAATTTAGAGGATCAGTATTGGCTTGGTAGAAGTTACCATCAAAAGTAACAGTTGATTAGTTCATAGAAAAAACAATGAATTAAAAATAAAACTATAATGCATAAAAAAACATATCATGCATCTCTAATAGAAATATGATAATATAAATTTAAATAAGGTGAAATTTTTTTTACATGAATTAATAAACACTGATATATAATGAATGACGATTATAATAATATCTTGTAATTAAAATATATTATATAGTGTTATTCAAACAATTATATAGTAAACACATTAAAAATGTAAATAGAATTATTATACATGTATGTACCAACAAACGACCCTGCTCCATAGCAGCAATATCCGATATATTTACGTCTCTCATTTGATTCACATTCATTATCTGAGATTAATCATGTTTAACATACAAAACATAAAAATATCAATAGTTGTATATGAAAAAAAGGAACTAAATAAATACATCAACTTACAATCATTCAATAGAGTCTGAATATAAAAAAATTGTATCAATGCAATAATAGAGATTATTTTAGTTAATTCACTAGATGTTTTACAAGTGTTCTGCATTTAGTTTTTATCGTGCTTTTGAAACAGGTTCCAAAAGGATGATAAAATTAAAATCATTAAGACTTTGTAAATATGTAGAGCATTACAGAACCAATTTAAGCTTACATCATTTAATTTTAGCAAATTGTTCTACCCGCTTAAATTCAGAAGTCCGACCACTAGCACGATATTGCCTCTCCAAATACAGACAAAAAATTTGAATCACCAGGATCTATTAAGTTTTGAAAAAGTTTGTCAGCCCAACCATTAGCTGCATTAGGACCAACTCTCTGAATAATTTAAGAGTTATTCCATTATCCCTCAAATTCACGGAATATCTCAAGGTGAAGGCCTCTAGCTCTAACATCTTCATCAATATTACCTGACAAGTAACATACTGCATATGAATTTTCAAATAATAAAAATAATTAGAAATTGTAAAATATAAAACCAAGACAAAATTATAGTTTGGAAGGACCATGACACATTATTCTTGTATGCTAAAAGTAGTAACTAAAAGGAAATGTATCCATAGTTTTCAAATTTTATATTGCATAGAGAATATAGAGTGCAACCTATGCATTCAAGATTTTATTTTTATCGGCAAAGAAGTGTCTAGCCCATGATGCATGTTGTTACGGTCATGTATATTGTGTATATTGTGTTGTTTGTCATCTTGTGTCAAGCTTAAAATTAAAAGAGGCAAAGGATGAAAAGGAACACCATCTTGACTACTATTAATAAATTGATGTAGAAAATTTACTAAAAACCCTTTGAGAATGAGGGCAGTCCTAAAACACAACGAGAAATAAACAAATTACTTTTTCATCACACTAATATTCAAAAGTGTAAAACAATATCGTGAGAAATGTATCAAAACAATTTATCAAATTCATACAAAATTAGAAACTTCAAAACAAATTTCAATTTATAATTAGGTCTACTTTACCTTATAGAAAATAACTTGAGCGAATGCAGAAGCCTTCAAATGGAGAGTTTACCATCCAATTGTGGTATAAAACATCTATTAACATTCGATATATAACCAACAACTGGAATGTTTGGTGCTAGTTGTCAGTCTATTTTGATCGGTAGTGCAAAAACCCCTCAAAGAATTCTGATCCCTAAAAATCAAAGGCATGGATGTCAAGAAATAACTTCAGAAAAATTTATTGATAAAAGATCTTAGACAGAAAGATGAGATGAGACATGGGTACTAGTAGGTAGAAGATGATGCCTAAGCTCAAATTCAAATAAGTAATTTAGAGGATCAGTATTGGCTTGGTAGAAGTTACCATCAAAAAGTAACAGTTGATTAGTTCATAGAAAAAACAATCAATTAAAAATAAAACTATAATGCATAAAAAAACATATCATGCATCTCTAATAGAAATATATGATAATATAAATTTAAATAAGGTGAAATTTTTTTTACATAGAATTAATAAACACTGATATATAATGAATGAGGATTATAATAATATCTTGTAATTAAAATATATTATATAGTGTTATTCAAACAATTATATAGTAAACACATTAAAAATGTAAATAGAATTATTATACATGTATGTACCAACAAACGACCCTGCTCCATAGCAGCAATATCCGATATATTTACGTCTCTCATTTGATTCACATTCATTATCTGAGATTAATCATGTTTAACATACAAAACATAAAAATATCAATAGTTGTATATGAAAAAAAGGAACTAAATAAATACATCAACTTACAATCATTCAATAGAGTCTGAATATAAAAAAAATTATATCAATGCAATAATAGAGATTATTTTAGTTAATTCACTAGATGTTTTACAAGTGTTCTGCATTTAGTTTTTATCGTGCTTTTGAAACTGGTTCCAAAAGGATGATAAAATTAAAATCATTAAGACTTTGTAAATATGTAGAGCATTACAGAACCAATTTAAGCTTACATCATTTAATTTTAGCAAATTGTTCTACCCGCTTAAATTCAGAAGTCCGACCACTAGCACGATATTGCCTCTCCAAATACAGACAAAAAATTTGAATCACCAGGATCTATTAAGTTTTGAAAAAGTTTGTCAGCCCAACCATTAGCTGTATTAGGACCAACTCTCTGAATAATTTAAGAGTTATTCCATTATCCCTCAAATTCACGGAATATCTCAAGGTGAAGGCCTCTAGATCTAACATCTTCATCAATATTACCTGACAAGTAACATACTGCATATGAATTTTCAAATAATAAAAATAAGTAGAAATTGTAAAATATAAAACCAAGACAGAATTATAGTTTGGAAGGACCATGACACATTATTCTTGTATGCTAAAAGTAGTAACTAAAAGGAAATGTATCCATAGTTTTCAAATTTTATATTGCATAGAGAATATAGAGTGCAACCTATGCATTCAAGATTTTATTTTTATCGGCAAAGAAGTGTCTAGCCCATGATGCATGTTGTTACGTATATTGTGTATATTGTGTTGTTTGTCATCTTGTGTCAAGCTTAAAATTAAAAGAGGCAAAGGATGAAAAGGAACACCATCTTGACTACTATTAATAAATTGATGTAGAAAATTTACTAAAAACCCTTTGAGAATGAGGGCAGTCCTAAAATACAACGAGAAATAAACAAATTACTTTTTCATCACACTAATATTCAAAAGTGTAAAACAATATCATGAGAAATGTATCAAAACAATTGATCAAATTCAAACAAAATCAGAAACTTCAAAAAAAAAATTAATTTATAATTAGGTCTACTTTCCCTTATAGAAAATAACTTGAGCGAATTTAGAAGCCTTCAAATGGAGAGTTTACCATCCAATTGTGGTATAAAAAATCTATTAACATTCGATATATAACCAATAACTGAAATGTTTGGTGCTAGTTGTAAGTCTATTTTGATCAGCAGTGCAAAAACTCCTCAAGGTTTTCTGATCCTTAAAAATCAAAGGCATGGATGTCAAGAAATAACTTCAGAAAAGTTTATTGACAAAAGATCTTAGACAGAAAGATGATATGAGACATGGGTACTAGTAGGTAGAAGATGATGACTAAACTCAAATTCAAATAAGTAATTTAGAGGATCATTATTGGCTTGGTAGAAGTTACTATCAAAAGTAACAGTTGATTAGTTCATAGAAAAAACAATCAATTAATAATTTTACCTGTCAATCGATCTAATACATTCTTTGATGACATTATCACAACCGTAATCTCTTTGGAATAACATTTAAATTAAAAAAAATTATTTTTTCTTTTCTCTTTATGTACATTTTTTTACTCAAAATTTTAGACAACAAACCTACCTTGATCTTCATGAGTAGTTTGTAACCGGACATTCCGGACAACACACTTCACCTTGGTATTGATCCAACTAGATCAATTCTTCTTGGATTTATTTAAATCGCTTCACCCAATACGTGGTATGTGCATTCTCGGACCTTCACTATTATCGTAATGCGAAAAATTCTTCCTACCTCTATTTACATAATGTTCTTGGAGATTTTCTAAAGATCTCATGTTAATTGTCTTGAATATTTCTCATTATCAACGCAACTATATTTTAATTCTGATTTCTTTTCTCAAATATTAGTTTATTATTTAATACTAATGTAAAATTTAAAAATATGCAAAATTATATAAGTTTTTTTTATGAATTAATATAAATATAAGTTTAATTTTAAATTATTTATAAACATAATAAAATATTTAAAAAATAAATTATATTCATAGTATAAGAAACAAATAAGTAAAAAAAACTAAATAAACTTTAACAGATTTAATACAAATTTAAATTTAATAAAAATAAGTTTATTGGAAAATATAAATATTATTAGATTAAATAGAAATATAAATATAAATATAATTTTTGTAAATTTAATGCAAAATATAAAAGTTTTTTTATGATTTATTGATATATATAAGTTTAATTCAAAATTATTTATAAAAATAGTAAGAATATTAAAAAAAATATATATTCTAAATATAAGAAATATATAAGTAAAATTCTAAATAGTATTGAATATAAAATATTTTTTTGATAAGTTTTATCCAAATATAAATTTAATTAAAGTAAGTTATTTTAAAATTTAAATTATATTAGATTAAATAGAAAAAAAAGAAATTTTCATAATTTAATGAAAATTTAAATTTAGTGAAAATAAATTTAAAATAAAATATAAAAATGTGTTGATGATTTAATAATTAATATGAGTTTAATTAAAAAAAAATAAATTATTTATAAATATTTAAAAAAATATAATATATTCTTAATATAAAAATATATAAGTAAAAAATTAAATAAAATTTAATACAAAATATTTTTAAAAAAATGAATACAAATTTAAATTTAATAAAAAATCATTTTAATTCAATATTTAAACTTAATTAAAATAGAAAAGAATAATAATTTTAAAACATTTAATCAAAATTTTAATTTAATTAAACTATAAAAAAAAAATTATGAATTAAAATTATAATATAAGTTTAATTGAAATTTTAAAATTTTTGATAAACATTATAAGAATATTTAAAAAATAAGTAATATTTTTAATATAAGAAATATATAAATAAAACAATAAATAAAATATAATGAAAATAATTTTTTAACAAGTTTAATGTATATTTTAAATTTAAATTATATTATATTTATAGAAACATTTAATTTTAATAAGTTTAATGAAATTTAAATTTAATTAAATAAAGTTAATATAAAATATAAAATTTATTTATGAATTAATAATAAATTTAAGTTAAAACTTTAAATTATTTATAAACATTATAAGATTATTTATAAACATTATAAGATTAATTAAAAAATAAATATTATTTTTAATATATGAAATATATAAATAAATCTAAATAAAATGTAATGCAAAATATGTTTAAAATAGGTTTGATGATAATTTAAATTTAATTAAAATAAGTTAAATACAAATTTAAATTATATTAGATTAATTGAAAAAATATATATTTTATAAGTTTAATAAAAAATATGTTTTAAATCAAAATATAAAAATTTAATTATGAATTAATAGTTATAGTAAGTTTAATTCAAAATATAAAATTATTTATAAAAATAATAAGATTATTTAAAAAAATATATTCTAAAAAATATGTTAAATACAAATTTAAATTGTATAAAAAAAAAGTTAAATGCAAAATTTATACTTTACCAACAAACACTTCATAGTATTAGATTAAATAGAAAATATGTATTTTATATAAGTTAAATTCAAATTTAATAAAAACATGTTTAATGTAAAATTATATTTAATGAGAAAACAATTTTATATAAAAAATAATAATTATATGTTAAAATAAAATTAAATAAAGTAATAGTGTTGATATAAATTTAATGTATTTAAAATTTGAATTATATAGGATTAAATAGAAAATAATTTTTTAATAAACTTAATACAAATTCTATTAATATTTTTAATATTTACAAAGTTAAACTAAAACTAATGTGGTATATAACTTTATTTATTTTCAAACTAAACATGGATTATTTAAATTTGAATTCTTATAATTTTTAAAATCAATAATGCATAACAAAAATTATATCATGCATTTATAAATAAATCTAACATAAAAACAAAGCCTGCATCTAGAATAGAAATATGATAATATAAATTTAAATAGAATAAAAAGAAAACTTACTTGAATTCATAAATGTTAAACGCTGATATATAATGAACAAAGAATTTAATAATATCCTATAATTAATTATATAGTGTTATTCAAATAATTATATACAGTAACACATTAAAAAGATTAATATAATTATTATACATGAATGGACCAATAAGTGGCTCTGCTCCATGACAATAATATCCGATATATTTACGTTTCTCATTTGATTCACTTTCATGATCTGAGATTAATCCTGTATAAAATACAAAACATAAAAGTGTGAAAATAGTTGTATTTAAAAAAAAGGAACTAAATAAAAAAAATCAAATTACAACAATTCAATAATTCAATAGAGTGTGAGTATAAAAAATATCATGTAGATGCAATGCAATAATAAAGATATCATTTTAGTTCATTCCACTAGTTATTTTACACGTTTTCTATATTTAGATTTTTTTTAGCTTTTGAAATAGGTTCCAAAAAGTTAATAAAATTAAAATCATTAAAACTTTGTAAATATGTAGAGAGCATCACAAAACCAAGTTAAACTACATAATTCAATTCAGTAAATTGTTCTACCCGCTCAAATTAAGAAGTCCAACCAGTATCACCATATTGCCTCTCCAAAGACAGTCAAATAATTTGTATCAACATGATCTATTTTATGTTAAACAAATTTGTCAGCCCAACCATTAGCTATCTTATAACCAACTCTCTGAATAATTTGAGCGTTATTCTAATATCCCTCTAATTCATGAAATCTCTCAAGGTGAGGGCCTCTAGCTCTAACATATCTATCAATTTTACCTAACAAGTAACATACTACATATAAATTTTTAAATAATGAAAATGCGTAGAAATTGTAAAATATAAAACCAAGACAGAACTATAATTTGGATGGACCATGACACATTATCCTTGTATGCTAAAAGTAGAAACTAAAAAGAAATGTATCAATTGTTTCAAAATTTAGATTTCATAGAGAATATGGAGTGTAACCTGTGCATTAAAGATTATTTTCTTTTATCAGCAAAGAAGTGTCTAGCCCATGACGCATGTTGTTACGGTCACATATATTGTGTTGTTTGTCATCATCTGACAAGCCTAAAACTAGAAGAGGCAAAGGATGAAAAGGAATACCATCTTGACTACAATTAACAAATTGATGTAGAAAATTTACTAAAACACTTTAAGAATGAGAGCAGTCCTAAAACACAAAGAGAAACAAACAACTTACTTTTTTGTAAAATAATATCGTGAGAAATGTATCAAAACAATTTATTAAATTCAAACAAAAAATCAGTTTCAAATTATAAATAGGTCTATTTTACCTTATAGAAAAATAACTTGAGCAAATGCAGAACCCTTCATATGGAGAGTTTAACATCCAATTGTGGTTTAAAAAGTTCATTAACATTCGATAAATAATCAATAACTGGAATGTTTGGTGTTGGTTGTTAGTCTATTTTATCAGCAGTACAAAAACCCCTCAAGGAATTCTGATCCCTGGAAATCAAAGACATGGATGTAAAAAAATAATTTTAGAAAAGTTTATTGACAAAAGATTTTAGACATAAGATGAGATGACACATGGTAGATAGAAGATGATGACCAAGATCCGATTCAAATAATGAATTTAGAGGTTCATTAATGGCTTTATAGAATTACAATTAGAAGTAATAGTTGATAAGTTCATTAAAAAAACAATCAATCAATATTTTTTACCTATCAATTCGATCCAATACATTCTTTGAAGATAATTTCACAACTGAAATCTCTCTAAATTTGGAAGAACCCTACAAGTTAATAAAAATTATATTTTCTTTTTCTCTTTATGTTCAAATCTTTGTTCAAAATTTTAGACAACAAACCTTACCTTGATCTTCATGAGTAGTTCGTAACCGGACATTCCAGACAACACACTTCACCTTACTATTGATCTAACTAGATCATTGTTTCTTCAATTTATTTAAAGGACTTCACCTTATACGTGGTATGTGCATTCTCAAGACCTTCACTATTATTGTAATGCGAAAAATTCCTCCATCTCCACTTACACAATGTTCTATGAGATTTCCAATTTTGATTTGTTTTCTCAAATATTAGTTTTTTATTTAATAGAAAATTTTAAATTTAATAAAATATGCAAAATATATAAGTTTGTTTATGAATTAATATAAATATAAGTTTAATTTAAAATTATTTATAAATATAATAAGAATATTTAAAAAATAAATAATATTCATAATATAAGAAATATATAAGTAAAAAAATAAATAAATTTTAATGCAAAATATGTGTTTAATAGATTTAATACAAATTAAAATTAAATTAAAAAATGTTTATTAGAAAATTTAAATTATATTAGATTAAATAGAAATAATATAAATTTTAAAAGTTTAATTCAAAATATAAATGTTTGTTTATTATTTAATAATTTTGATTCAAAATTATTTATAAAAATATTAAGAATATTTAAAAAATAAATAATATTCTATATATAAGTAAAAATCTAAATATTATTTAATAAAAAATATTTTTTTAATAAGTTTTATCCAACTATAAATTTAATAAAAGTAATTTTAATACAAAATTTAAATTATATTAAATTAATTAAAAAAATGATATTTTCATAAGTTTAGTGTAAATTTAAATGTAATGAAAATACATTTAATGCAAAATTTTAAAATGTGTTTATGAATTAATAATGAATATGAGTTTAATTAAAATTTTAAAATTATTTATAAATATTATAAAAATATTTTAAAAATTATATTATGCTCTTAATATAAAAATAAATAAGTAAAAATTAAATTAAATTTATTACAAAATATACTTTAAAAAAATTAATACAAATTTAAATTTTATAAAAATAATTTTAATGTAATACTTAAATATAATGAAAATAGAAAACATTTTTAATAAATTTAATCCAAATTTTAATTTTATAAAAATTTAAAAATTTGTTTATGAATAAAAAATTATAATATAAATTTAATTGAAAATTTAAAATTATTGATAAACATTATAAGAATATTTAAAAAAAAGTAATATTCTTAATAAATGAAATATATAGGTAAAAAACTAAATAAAATATATTGAATTTTTTTAATAAGTTTAATGCATATTTTAATTTTAAATTATATTATATATAAAAATAAAATTATAAAAAATTTATTACAAATTTAAATTATATAATATTTATTAAAAAAATTAAATTTTAATAAGTTTAATGAAATTTAAATTTAATTAAATACATTTAATGTAATATATAAAATATTTTTATGAATTAATAATAAATTTAAATTTGAGTCAAAATTTTAAATTATTTATAAACATTATAAAATTATTTAAAAAATAAATAATATTTTTAATATAAGAAATATATAAGTAAATCTAAATAAAATGTAAGGCAAAATATGTTTAAAATAGGTTTAATGAAAATTTAAATTTAATGAAAATAAATTTAATGAAAATTTAAATTATATTAGATTAAATTAAAAAAATATCATTTTTATAAAGTTAATGAAAAATATGTTTAATGCAAAATATTAAAATTTGTTTATGAATTAATAGTAAAAGTATGTTTAATTCAAAATTATTTAGAAAAATAATAAGATTATTTAAAATATATATTCTTATGAAATACATTAATATAAAAACGAAACAAAACTTATTGTAAAATATTTTAAATGCTTGTATAAAAAAAGTTAAATGCAAAATTGATATAGTATTAGATTAAATAGGAAATATGTATTTTATATAAGTTAAATTCAAATTTAAATTTAATAAAAATATGTTTAATACAAAATCTAAATTTAATGAGAATTTAATTTTATATAAAAAATAATAATTATATGTTAAAAATAAAATTAAATAAAGTAATAGTTTTGATTTAAATTTGATGTATTTAAAATTTAAATTATATACGATTAAATAGAAAAAATGTAAAATAAGAATTTAATAAATTTAATACAAATTTTATTAATATTTTTAATATTTATAAAGTTAAACTAAAATTAAGGATGATATATAAGTTTATTTATTTCTAAACTAAACAGGGATTATTTAAATTTAAATTCTTATAATTTTTAAAATCAATAATGCATAAAAAAAAAATTATATCATGTTTTTAAAAATAAACCTACAATGCATAAAAACAAAGTATGCATCTAAAATAGAAATATGATCATATAAATTTAAATAGGATGAAACGAAAACTTACTTGAATTCGTGTAAACGGTGATATATAATGAATGAAAATTTTAATAATATCCTACAATTAATTGTATAGTGTTATTCAAACAATTATATATAGTAAACACATTAAAAAGATAAATAGAATTATTATACATGTATGGACCAATAAGCAGCTCTGCTCCATGGCAGCAATATCCGATATATTTACGTCTCTCATTTGATTCGCTTTCATTATCTGAGATTAATCATATTTAACATACAAAACATAAATGTGTCAATAGTTGTATATTAAAAAAAAACTAAATAAATACATCAAGTTACAACCATTCAATATAGTATGATTATAAAAAAAATCATGTCAATGTAATGATATTTTACACGTTTTCCGCATTAAAACATTAAAATCAGTATTTTTGAAATAGGTCCAAAAGGATGATAAAATTAAAATCATTAAAACATTGTAAATATGTAGAGAGAATCACAGAATAAAATTAAGTTTACTTAGTTCAATTGAGTATATTATTCTACCCGCTCAAATTTAGAAGTCCAACCACTAGCACCATATTGCCTCTCCAAAGACAGCCAAAAAATTTGGATCAAGATGATCTATTTTTTGTTGAAAATTTTTGTCAGCCCAACTATTAGCTATCTTTGGACCAACACTCTGAATAATTGAAGTGTTATTCTAATATCTCTTAAATTCACAGAATCTCTAAAGGTGAGGGTCTCTAGCTCTAACATCTCCATCAACTTACCTGATAAGTAACATACTGCATATGAATTTGTAAATAATGAAAATGCGTAGAAATTGTAAAATATAAAATCAAGAGAGAACTATAGTTTGGAAGGATCATGACACATTATCCTTGTATGCTAAAAGTAGAAACTAAAAAGAAATGTTTCAATAGTTTCAAATTTTAGATTGCATAGAGAATATGTATCGCAACCTGTACATTAAAAATTCTTTTCTTTAATCGGCAAAGAATTTTCTAGCCATGATGCATGTTGTTACAGTCACGTATATTGTGTTGTTTGTCATCTTGTGACAAGCCTAAAACTAGAAGATGCAAAGGATGAAAAGGAACACCATCTTGACTTCTATTAACAAATTGATTTAGAAAATTTACTAAAACCCTTCTAATAAGGGTAGTCTTGAAATACAACGAGAAACAAACAGGTTATTTTTCATCACACTAAGATTCAAAAGTGTGAAACAATATCGTGAGAAATGTATCAAAACAATTTATCGAATTCAAACAAAATAAAAAACTTTATAACAAATTTCAAATTATAATTAGGTCTACTTTACCATATAGAAAATAACCTGAGCGAATGTAGAATCCTTCATATAGAGAGTTTACCATCCAATTGTGGTTAAAAAGTCCATTAACATTCGATATATAACTAATAACTAGAATGTTTGGTGCTGGTTATTAGTCTATTTTGATTAGCAGTGCAAAAAACTCTCAAGGAATTCTTATCCTTAAAAATCAAAGGCATGGATGTCAAGAAATAACTTCAGAAAAGTTTATTGATAAAAGATCTTGGACAGAAAGATGAGATGAGACATGGGTACTAGTATGTAGAAGATGATGACCAAGTTCCGATCCAAATAATGAATTTAGAGGTTCAATAATGGCTTTATAGAATTACCATCAGAAGTAACGGTTCATAGAAAAAACAATAAATCAATAGCTGTTACCTGTCAATTCAATCCAATACATTCTTTGATGACATTATCACAGTTGAAATCTCTCTAAATTTGAAAGAATCCTGCAAATTAAAAAAAATACTTTTTTTTATATTTCTTTTCAAATCTTTACTCAAAATTTTAGACAACAAACCTTACCTTGATCTTCATGAGTAGTTCTTAATCGGACATTCCGTACAACGCACTTCATCTTGGTATTGATCCAACTAGATCATTGCTTCTTGAATTTATTTAAATCGCTTCACCTAGTAAGTGGTATGTGCATTCTCGAATCCTCACTATTATTGTAATGCAAAAAATCCCTCTTATCTCTACTTACACAATGTTCTTAGAGATTTCTTAAAGATTAAGACAATCTTTCTCATTATCAAGCACAAAAAGGAATAATACTAATGTAAAATTTAAATTTAATTTTAATTTCTTTTCTCAAATATGTTTGTTATTTAATACTTATATTTAAATTTAAATTTAATTAAAATATACAAAATATTCAAGTTTTATGAATTAGTGATAAATATAAGTTTAATTTAAATATTTAAAAAAAATAATATTCATAATATAATAAATATATAAATAAAAAAAATAAAAAAATATTAATGCAAAATATATGTTTAATAGATTCAATACAAATTTAAATTTAATAAAAATAAGTATTTTTGGAAAATTTAAATTATATTAGATTAAATAAAAATAATATAATTTTTATAAGTTTAATGCAAAATATGAATAGTATGTTTATGTTTTAATGATAAATATAATTTTATTTCAAAATTATTTATAAAAATAATAAGAATATATAAAAAATAAATAACATTCTTAATATACGAAATATATAAGTAAATATTTAAATAAAATTTAATACAAAATATTTTTTTAATAAACTTGATTTAAATTTAAATTTAATAATTTAATTAAAGTAAGTTTAATACAAAATTTAAATTATATTAGATTAAATAGAAAAAAATAAAATTTTAATAATCTTATGGCAAATTTAAATTTAATGAAAAAGTATTAAATACAAAATATAAAAATGTGTTTATAAATTAATGATTAATATGAGTTTAATTAAAATTTTAATATTATTTATAAATATTTTAAAAATTAAATAATATTCTTATTAAAAAAATATATAAGTAAAAAAATAAATAAAGTTTAATTCAAAATATGTTTTAAAAAAATTAATACAAATTTAAATTTAATTAAAATTATTTTAATGCAACAAGTAATATTCTTGATATAAAAAATGTATAAGTAAAAAACTAAATAAAATATAATGTAAATATTTTTTAATAAGTTAAATGCAAATTTTAAATTTAAATTATTTTAGAATATAAATTTTTTAATAAAAAGTTTAATACAAATTTAAATTTAAATTATTTTATATTTATAGAAAAATTTAATTTTAATAAGTTTAATGCATATTTAAATTTAAATAAATAAATTTCATGTAAAATATAATTGTTTAAGAATTAATAATAAATTTAAGTCTAATTAAAATTTAATGTAAATAAGTTTAATACAAAAATCAAATTATATTAGATTAAATTAAAAAAATTATAATTTTTATAAGTTTAATGGAAATTATGTATAATGTAAAATAAAATAAAATTATTTATGAATTAATGAGAAAAATAAGTTTAATTCAAAATTTAAAATTATTTATAAAAATAATAAGAGTATTTAAAAAATATATTCTTAAGAAATATATAAGTATAAAAAGAAATAAAATTTAATGTAAAATATGTTAAATGAAAATTTAAATTTAATAAAAAAAAGTTAAATGGAAAATTTATATAATATTAGATTAAATAGAAAATATGTACTTTTTATAAGTTAAATGCAAATTTAAATTTAATAAAAATATTTTTAATACAAAATTAAAATTTAATGCGAAAATAAATTTGTATAAAAAATAGTAATTATATGTTAAAAATAAAATTAAATAAAGTATTAATTTTGATGTATTTAAAATTTAAATTAAATATTATTAAATAAAAAAAATGTAAAATAACATTTAAATTTGATATATTTGAATTCTTATAATTTTTAAAATCTAAAAATAAAAAATTATATTATGCATCCAAAAAATAAACCTATAATACATAAAAATATATTATGTATTTAAAACAGAAATATGATAATATAAATTTATATATGATAAATAAAAAACTTACCTGAATTCATAAACGCTCATATATAATGAATGAGAATTCTAATAATATCATGTAATTAAAATATATTGTATAATGTTATTCAAACAATTATATCAAGTATACACAATATGGACCATGTATATTCGATATATTTACGTCTCTCATTCCAATTCACAGAATCTCTCAGGATGAGGACCCCTACATATGAACTTGCCAATAAAGAAAAGGTATAGACATTATAAAATATAAAACTTAG
Organism: Impatiens glandulifera; assembly: GCF_907164915.1. Classification (NCBI taxonomy): domain Eukaryota; kingdom Viridiplantae; phylum Streptophyta; class Magnoliopsida; order Ericales; family Balsaminaceae; genus Impatiens; species Impatiens glandulifera. Next base: position 21,415,478 of record NC_061866.1, read on the forward strand.
ACAGAACTATAGGTTGGACAACATAATTATATTTTAAAAGAATTACATTTTTCTCACAAACCATGGTACCTTGTTCTTCCAAGAAACACACCTTACCCTCGATCCAATTGGATTATCACTCTTTGGATCCAGTCATTTCTTTAAAGTAGATCAGGGATTAGAGTTGAAAGTTGAAGGAAGTAATAATCTGAGTCGAATCATCGTTGTTGATCAAAGCGGAAAAAGAGATTCTCTTACTGTTCAATCCGCAATTGATATAGATAAATCTATCTCCATAAATGATAAATTGATCCATGATGATATATGTAAGGAGAAAGTATATATTTCGGGGACCAAACCATTGCTATCACTTATCAGAGAAAAGAATCGATCGTCGAATTATTTGGAACAATAAAGCTTCTGGTAGAGACATTTCATAATCATTATTGACATTTTTATCAAATGAAATATAAATTATATCAATAATATTATCTCATAAAATAATATCATAATTAAATAAAAAAACATTAACTAACATATTACAAGTTTTTAATAATGTTTTAAAGATTTAAAAAACAATTAAACTAAAACACAAATTTGTATACTAAAATACTAAAGTAACTCCATACAAGATTAAAATAACAATTATTTCATAAACCGAAAGGAAAACAAAGAAAATTATACATTTATTATCATGGTTTCCAAAAATGACAATAACCTACAAAATAATTTGGATAATGAATTTTACCAAATGTTCATACCCAAAGACATGATGTATGAAATGCTTTTTGGTCAGCTTCTTTTTAATCTCCATCGCCTGGGAATATTTGGTTCAAACCACAGTGTTATTATGTTATTGAATTATAAATAGACCAAAGTGTATTTCATCAAATTGAAATCGAAAAATATGAATAAAAAAACAAAAAATTAGAATATGAACAAATCATTAAAGTACTCTTAAATTGAACCATAGATCGTTCAACCGATTAGAACAATATGACGCAAAATATTACTCAAGGAGCCTTAGGTTCATATTTCAAGGGAAAAAAATACATGAATAATATCTTATATTTGTTGCAGAAAGGTCTGAGAAACTTGGTTTTGTCAATTCAGTAAGGAAATGCCCAATTATATGTTTAAAAGATGGAAGATAATCCGTTAAGATAGGAAATAGAAGTGACGGAAAATTTTACTTACTGAGAGACATAACTAGATATGGAAATTCAGATACATAAATTGACCTATTTAATAATAATAAAATGATTCAAATAGTAAGTGTACTAGGAAAGTAGTACAATATTGACTCTAATCAAAAGTTCAGAATTGAAATCACATCATCTTCATGTTTCTATCTAAAGTAACATATTACATCTTTCAATTCATTAAACAATAAGATCAGAACTGCATAACAATGTGTACTTAAGAGCATATTTGCCTATAAACTTTTTTAATTGTAGTGTGCATTTGAACCATTTAAAAGGCAAGATTGTCTATACAATTTTTAAATTGGGATCATATTAGTACTCATGACCAATGCCATCAATCCCGCGCCATTAATTATTTCATAAAAAAAATATGAACAAGATCACACATTTTTGTATTTGACAAAATCATCAGAGGTAGGATAAGCAACATACAACACAGTTCTGATTTGATCTTGTATTATGAAATTTGTAGGGGGAATTGCTTGTTAATAAGGGCAGAACTGCTCCATTCCAAGAACATCAGCAACACATGCAAAATATATATCTACTTGGCGTCATGCTTTGCCCGGGCATGAGATTGAAGAGCACTGTCGGAGGTGAATGTACTACAAATAGATTTTATAATGCAAAAAGTTAAAACGAAGTAGCAAATTCAAAAACATAAAATGTTCTTTTAGAAGTAAGCATACTTGGTGCAGGATTTGTAAGTGATTTTGGCATCAGATTTTGGGCTTTGTTGTCCTTTTCCTGCTTGAGTTTTTCCCGCTTGCTTTACGGGATGAGGAGTAGCTACATGAGCTACCGTTTTCCCATATGAAATTTATAATATTTGCATCATCCAAAAACAGTTTATAATTGTGTCCATATGTAATGAAAAAAAGTGATTTTTTGAAAACCCAATTTGCCATCCTTTCTTTTGAGGGGTGGTTTCAGCCTTAACGTTCTTAGCTTGAATAGAGTCTTTGAAGCTAAATCATTGACTCTCTTCTTATCATTAAAAGGCTTCAATAGAAAACATTGTCAAAATATTAGAGTAGACCCACAAAAAGTATTTGGCAACCGAAAAGAAAAAGTAAATTAAAAGATACCTTCTTGGGAGTTAGGTTTCCTCTTCATCATTAGAGTCATCTTCATCATCATTTGAGTCATCAGAATCACCCTCCATATCCTAAATCAACAACCACGAATCAATCAAATATTAGATAGGCTATTTGAACCTCTTTCAAAGTTTTTTCATTATGTGAATAACAATAAAACATGAATTACCTTATAGAGTCATCAGAGCTATCCTTTTTTGGATCAACAATGGTCACCTTTTGCTTGGAAGATGTTTTAGGCTTGGCAACAGTTTTAGCCTTGGTTACAATGGGTTTTGCAGCGTTTACTTTAGTTGTAAAGTATATCATTACAAAATAAATTATAAGAAGATAAGACCATTTTAACATATGTATTCAGCTTTAGCAAGCAAAAACTTACCAACATCAGGAATGAGTGTTGGCACAAGTTCTTCATCTTCCTCATCATCATCTTCATCTAACAATTGGATAAAATTGTCTTGTATAAGGAAGATCTCTCTAAGCCTGCTTTGACCACAAGAATTGTACTTCAGATTGAATTTATCAAAAATGATAAAAATTGCTCTTCAGAATTATACTTCAGATTGTCTTGTCTTGTTTAAGGAAGATTTCCCTAAGCCTGCGTGAATATCTAAGAGATCAACATGAAAAAAATATATTATCAATGATTCTAATATCATGAAAAACAGAGAACATAAATAATGATTTTCCACTACCCACCATTCTAAGATTTCCTGGTTAGTGTTCTCAAATATCAATAATGCTGGATTACAAATTATATTTCCTGGTTAGTGTTCTATCTGCTCCCAAATACTATCCTCTTATATCTGTTCTCTCTCTTCGCTTCCACCAAATTAATATTCTCTTTTGAAAAATAGTACTAGAATTGGTAACAGTACTAGAATCAGATTCAATTTTAGGGTATCATATCATTATTATCAGTAATTGAGGATTTTGAAAAACAAAATATTTTGATCGTGGGTATTCAAGGAACATCATTTGTCAAACTTACAACAACAAATAAACAAAAAAATTGAAGACAATCAAACACAGACTAACGAAAAAAAGCATAGAAAATAATACAAACATAAAAGAGAAGAGGAGAACGAACCAAAATCCAAAAAGGGACGAAAGTGATCCATAGATGTGAATACTCCCAAATCCAAGAGTCCCGAGTTTAATCCGAACCATATTCATCAATCGAACCGACCGCCGAGACCATATACCCAATCCGAAGAGCAATTATGTTAATATGAACGTGAAGATTCTCAGGTGATTGTCATTAACAAGTTTGATCATATGAATAACCTGCTTCAACCTAACACAATGATGCTGGAGAAGAGGAATAGACATGGAAGACGACTAGATCCTCGGCGATTTTCACGGTGGACGAAGTCGACATTTAGTTGCTAGGCTCAACTTGGATCGTCGGTCGACCACATTTGGTTGCCAAGTGAGCCTTTGAAGACTTCTATATATATGGTGAAGAGAGATTTCTGTAAGATTTAACATCATCTCTTATAGATAGGGTTTATAGATTTACGGTAAGATTTACTTTTTAATTTTAGAAATTTTCTTGTTAAGATTTACTTTTTTAAAATTGTCTTGGTTTTTTATAATTTGTTAAGATTTATTTTTGGCTTTTTAAATTTTTATGTTATTTGTTTTACTCACATTTTCCCTGAGGTTCATTGAGAATCTTAATTTAATATTCTTAAATATCTTTCCTCATATCTTATTATTATTTAAATTTTAAAATTTCAACCCTAACATTTTATTATTATTATTATTATTATTATTATTATATATCAATGTTTTTAAAATATTTAAATTAAATATATATATATATATATATTATATGAGTTTTTATTATTATTTCAATTTTTTTATTTTTTTTAAATTAAGTTATATAATGCTAATAATTTAATATATATATATATATATAATTTTTATTTTTGTATATAATGAAAATAATACAAAATTTATTTTTATTTTTATAGTGAAATGAAAGCAAACTATGATGATTTGATAGTCGTTTTTAGGTGTATCAAAATTTGGGTAGATAGATAACCCCTGTTTCCAAATGGAATCTCACGCTAGATTTGGATTTGAAGACATACCTACATCCGGTTTAAGTTTGGAATTGGAGAGGTTCTTGATTGCAACTGGAGAGGCACCCTCCTTGATTTCCTGACCTGTTCTCCCAGTATTAGAGGCTCCAGACTTGTACTTTTCTCGTCCAAACGCTCCAGACGGGAGATTCTCCATATCCATAGGAGTTGCCTTGGAATTTCCTCTTGCCCTTTAAAAATAATGGTTGGGCGTGATTCAGCCATACGAATGGTAGATTCTCAAACAAAATCAACCAAATGTAGATTCTACCTCCTATCTAGGGCATAAACAAGCACACATAAAACACTATGAGATTTAAATAAAGGTTGTCCAAAAGAAAATGATTTCAATAACAAGTTTTAGATATTAATCCTGAATCGATCTAAATCTAGAGGAAACAGGAATTTTCTAATCAAATCGACAACATCGATCGAGATATGTGTCCAACTGTAATCGAAAAGAAAGGAATGAGATAACCCGATTAGCGGATTTCAAGAATCCGATGCCCCTTGCACACCGACTATTTCTTATGGCTCGCGGATGAGAATCCTCCAGGAAGCGTTGAAAACCTTCTAGAGATTACAAAGGGCCGATAAGCCACCATCCCTAAAGACAGCGCGCCTGCGGAAGAAAAGCGAAAAAAGTCGCTCTGGCGATTTCTGAAACTTCGTAACTTCAAGAAATAGTTCGTCCTCCGTTAATAATGATCGATCTCCAGAATGGTTCCAGGAAAGAAGAGAGCATATTGATAGAGACGAAGTGCAGACATTTCTGATGCGGAAATCTTACGCGGAAATCTTGAACAGTGAAGCCGAAATCAGCGAGAAAAATTGCCATTCTTGGCACTTTCTATCTCTAGGCGCGGATAACTTTATTGTTTGAAAATGTTATTATGTATATTTTATAATTAATTTTATTTGATTCATATTAATTCACAAAATTATGATATACAAATTATTTGAAAATATGGTAATATATGTAAAAAATAAATATCAAACTTATCAATTTTTAACAAATTCAATTCCACTAATTTTTAAAATTATAAAATAAATGATTAAGTTCAAAGTTCACAAATCCAATCATCCCTATGTAAATAAACTTGATTTATAAATGGCAGTTTTTTCAAACATATATAAATAAACATTTTAAGAATATGCACCTAAAGTAATCATTTTGTAAATATACAACTAAATTAGTAACTTTGATATATAACATAATTTTTATAACGAAAAACATAATAGTTTTAATAATTTCTTCATACTGCATAGTTACTAAATAAGTAGCCTAAATATTGTAATTAACTATGCATCATATTTTCTCATTACAATAGTGTGTAAAGTTATGAAAGTGGTTTTATAAGTGATCATTTTTTCAAACATATGTAAATTAAATAAAAAATTTGTAAATATATGCTACTAAAGTAGTCAGTTACGTATATAACATAAGTTATATAACCAAGAGTATAACAATTTTAATAATTTCTTCATACTCCATATTTGCTAAATAAGTAGCACAATTTTTTAATGTTTAAATACATTATTTTCTTATATTTATTATACAGTTAGCAAACAAAATCGAAAATTATATTAGGAAAGAAAATTTGGAAATTAGAAAAATTCATATTATTTAGCTACCTTATTTAAATTGAACGTTATATTGCATGTTTTGTTTTTTTTGTTGTTATATTCAATTTATATAAAATCTAAAAATATAAAGGTCATTGAAATACATTTTAAAAATTATTTACTCTTTTACTAACATTTTTACTAAAAACTCAAATTTTCAGTTTTTTTTTTTCATTTTTATTCAAGAAGATCAAGATACCAAGGTTTATTGTCTGAAATTGTAAACAAAAAGAGAAAACGAAAATGTAATTCATTTGAATTTGCTTATGGGTTCTTCCAACATTTAGAAAGATTTCAGTTGTGATAATGTCATCAGAGAATATTATGTGCATGGTTCTTTCACATTTAAAGAGATTTCAATTGTTTGTTTTGATTGTTTTTCTATGAACTAATCCACCATTTTTTTCTGTGTATGATCTTTTGTCAATAGACTTTCCGAAAGTTATTTCTTGACATTTATGCCTTTGATTATCAGGGATTAGATTTTTTTGGGGGGGTTGCTCTGCTGATTAGAATAGACTAGCAGTCAACACCAAACATTCCAGTTATTAGACCTTTGTAACAAAAATTTGATTGTAAAATTTTCATATCAAGACTTCTACTTCGCTCAAGTTATTTTCCAATTAGTAAAGTAGACATAATTATAATTTAAAATTTGTTTTCAAATTTCTTATTTTGTTGGAATTTAATAAATTGTTTTGATATATTTCTATCAATATTGTTTGACACTTTTGAATGTTACCGTGATGACAAAAGTGAGTTGTTTGTTTCTTTCAGGACTGTCGTCACTCATAGTGTTTTAGGAAGTTTTCAGCATCATTTTGTTAATAGTAGTCAAACTAGTATTCTATTTTGTCCTCTACCTCTTCCAATTCTGGGCTTGTCGTAAGGTGATAAACAATGCATTATACGTGATCGTAGAAATATGCATCATAGGCTAGACACTTCTTTGCCGACAAAAGTAAAAAAATCATGAATACACAGGTTGCACTCCTTATTCTCTATTAAATCCTAATTTTGAAACTATTGATACATTTCTTTTTAGCTGCTAATTTTAGCATACATTGATAAGAAGTCATGGTCCTTCCAAACTATTGTAAAATCTAGGTTTTATATTTTATAATTTTCATTTTTATTATTTGCAAGTACATATGTAGTATATTATTTGTCGATGGAGATGTCAAAGAAAAGACCCTCCATGGAAGATTCCATGAATTGGAGGCATGTTAGAATAACTCTCAAATTATTTATAGAGTTAGCCCTAACGCAGCTAATGGTTGAATAGATCATGGTTATACAAATTCATTGGCTTTGTCATTTCAGAGGCAATATGGTGCTAATGGTTGAGCTTCTGAATTTGAGCAGGTCTAAATTTGAGCGGGTCAAACAATTTATTGAAATTTCTTAATGTAAGCTTAACTTTTTTTTGTGCTGCTCTCTATATATTTAGAAGGTTTCAATAATTTTCATTTTATGATCCTTTTGAAACCTACCTTAAAAGCACGAGAAAATCTAAATATGGAAAGCATGTAAAAACATCTAGTGGAATGAACTAAAATCTCTTTTTTATTGCATTGATATACTTTTTTTCTACTCACAAATCTATTGAATGGTTGTACCATGAATGTATTTATTTAGTTTCTTTTTTGAATATATAAATGTTGACACATTTATGTATTATGTATTGTATGTTAAACATGATCAATTTCAGATCATGAAGGTGAATCAAATGTGAGGCATATTCACCCAATGTGAGGCATAAATATGTCGTTTATTGCTTCCATGGAGTATAGTCGTTTGTTGTTGTCCCAAATAATATTAAGTTCAACAATATATAAGTATAAAACTTAATAAAAGACAAAGTTGAATGTAAATTTAAATTTAATAAAAATATTTTTGTTGTAAAATTTAAATTTAATGAGAAATTATATTTATATAAAAAATAATTATACTTATTATTATGTTAGAAATAAAATAAAAGTTTTGATTTAAAATAAATTTATTTCAAATTTAAATTATATTTGATTAAATAAAAAAATATAAAATAAGATTTTAATAAATCTAATACAAATTCTAATAATATTTTTAACATTTATAAAGTTAAACTAAAACTAAGGAAATGGTATAAATTTATTTATTTTCAAACTAAACATGGATTATTTAAAATTGAATTTTTATAATATTAAAATTTTATAATGCGAAAAAAGGATAAATTATGTTATGCATATAAAAAACAAACCTATCATGCATAAAAACATATCATATCATGTATCTAAAATAAAAATATAATAATATAAATTTAAGTAGGATGAAAAGAAAACTTACGTTAACTAAACGATATATAATGAAGGAAAATTCATATAATATCCTGTAATTAAAATATATTGTATAGTATTATTCAAATAGTTATATACAGTAAACACATTAAAAAGATAAAATAAAATTAATATACATGTATCACCAACATTAAGCGACTTTACTACATGACAATAATATCCAGTATATTTACGTCTCTCATTTGATTCACCTTAATGATATGAGATTAATCATGTTTACCATATAAAACATAAAGGTGTCAATTGTATATTAAAAAGGAACCATTCAATTGAATTTGAGTATAAAAAATTCATGTCAATGCAATAATTGAGAGATCATTTTAGTTCATTCCACTAGATGTTTTACTCGTTTTCTGCATTTATATTTTCTTGTGCTTTTGAAATAGGTTCCAAAAGGATGATAAAATTAAAATCATTAAAACCTTATAAATATGTAGAGAGAATCACAGAACTCTTACATCATTCAATTTCGGTATATTGTTCTACCAGCTCAAATTCAGAAGTCCAACCACTACCACTAGCACCATATTGCTTCTCCAAAATTTGGATCACAATGATCTATTTTGTGTTGAACAAATTTTTCAGTCTAATCATTAGTTGTCTTAGGAATAACTCTTTGAATAATTTGATAGTTATTCTAATATTCATCCAATTCACGGAATCTCTCAAGGTGAGGGACTCTAGCTCTAGCTCTAATATCTCCATTAATTTTACCTAACAAATAACATAATAAATATAAATTTGTAAATAATGAAAATGCATTAAAATTGTAAAATATAAAACCTAGATAGAACTATAGTTTGGAAAGACCATGACACATTATCCTTGTATGTTAAATGTAGAAACTAAAAGTAAATGTATCAATAGTTTCAAAATTTAGATTTCATAAAGAATATGGATCGCAAACTATGCATTAATTAATTATTTTCTTTTATCGACAAATAAGTGTATAGCCCATGATGCATGTTTATACGGTCACATATACTGTGTTATTTGTCATCTTGAACTGCTATTAAAAAATAGGTATAGAAAATTTACTAAAATCCTTTGAATGAGGGTAGATAACTCACTTTTTTATCACACTAATATTAAAAAGTGTGAAACACTATCGTGAGAAATGTAACAAAACAATTTATCAAATTCAAACAAAATCAGAAACTTGAAAACAAATTTTAAATAATAATTATGTCTACTTTACCATATAAAAAATAACTTGAGCGAATGTAGAAGCCTTCATATGGAGAATTTACCATCCAATTGTGGTTTCAAAAGTCCATTAACATTCGATATATAGCCAATAACAGGAATGTGTGGTGCTGGTTGCCATTCTATTATAATATGTAGAGCGAAAACCCCCAAGAAATTCTGATCCTGATAATCAAAGGCATAAATGTCAAAAAATAACTTAAAAAATGTTTATTGACAAAAGATCATAGACAAAAATATGAGATGAGACATGAGTATTAGTAGGTAAAAGATGATGACCAAGCTCCGATCCAAACAAAGAGTTTAGAGGATTATTAATGACTTTGTAGAAGTTACCATCAAAAGTAACAATTGATTAGTTCATAGAAAAAAAATTAATCAATAAATGTTACTTGTCAATTCGATTCAATACATTATTTGATGACATTATCAACTGGAATCTCTCTAAATTTGGAATAACTTGTAAATTTTAAAAAATATATTTTCTCTTTCTGTTCATTTTTATTCAAAAAATTTCTGACAACAAATCTTACCTGACTTTCATGATTAGTTCATAACCAAATATTCCAGGCAACACAATTCACCTTGGTATTGATCCTATCGCTCTTCAATTTATTTAAATCGTTTCACCCGTTTCTTGGAAATTTTCTAAAGATCTCCATTTGTTATCTTAAATCTTTCACATTATTAAGCACAAACCGGTAGCGTGATTTATTTTCTCAATTATTGGTTTGTTATTTAATACTAATTCAAAATTTAAATTTAATAGAAATATACAAAATATACATGTTTGTTTATGAATTAGTGATAAATATAAGTTTAATTTTAAATTATTTATTAATATATTCTTAAGTAATATATAGGTATAATATAAAATAAAATTTAATACAAAATATGTTAAATGCAAATTTAAATTTAATAATAAAGGTTTCAATAATTTTAATATTTAGATTTCATAGAGAATATGGAACGCAACCGTGCATTAATAAATTATTTGTTTTTATCGGCAAAGAAGTGTCTAGCCCATGATGCATGTTGCTATATTCACGTATACTTTCTTGATTGTCACCTTGTGAGAATCCTAAAACTAGAGTAGGTAAATGATGAAAAGGAACACCACCTTGACTGTTATTAACAAATTGATGTAGAAAATTTACTAAAATCCCTTTGAGTGAGGGAACTCTTGAAACACAAAGAGAAACAAACAACTCACTTTTTTATCACACTAATATTCAAAAGTGTGAAACAATATTGTGAAAAATGTAACAAAACAATGTATTGAATTCAAACAAAATCCGAAACTTCAAAACAAATTTCAAATTATAATTAGGTATACTTTATAATATATAAAATTACTTGAGCGAATGCAGCTGCATTCATATGGAGAATTTACCATCTAATTTTGGTTTTAAAGGTCCATTAACATTCGATATATAGCCAATAACTGAATATTTGGTGTTGGTTGTCAGTCTATTCTAATCAGCAAAGCAAAAACCCCCCAAGGAATTCTCATTCCTGATAATCAAAGGCATAAATGTCTAAAAAATAACATCAAAAAAGTTTATTGACAAAAGATCATAGATAAAAAGATAAGATGGGACATGGGTACTAGTAGGTTGAAGATGATGACCAAGCTTCAATCCAAATAAGGAATTTAGAGGATCATTAATGGCTTTGTAGAAGTTACCATCAGAAGTAATGGTTGATTAGTTCATTAAAAAACAATCAATCAATATTTTTTATTTATCAATTCGATCCAATACATTTTTTGATGACATTATCACAATTGGAATCTCTCTAAATTTGAAAGAACCCTACAAATTTATAAAATTATATTTCCTTTTTCTCTTTCTGTTCAATTTTTTACTCAAAATTTTAGACAACAAACCTTACCTTTGATCTTCATTAGTAGTTATTAATCATACATTCTTGTCAACACACTTCACCTTGATATTGATCCAACTAGATTATTGCTTCTTGAATTTATTTAAATCGTTTCACCTAACGTGGTATGTGAATTCTCAGACCTTCACTATTATTCTAATGCGAAAATTCCTCTTACCTATACTTACAGAATAGTCTTGGAGATTCCCTAAAGATCTCCTTTAAGTTGTCTTAAATCTTTCGCATTATCAAGCACAAAATGACAGCGTGTTCCAATTCTGATCTCTTTTCTAAAATAATTGTTTGTTAGTTAATACTAATGCAAAATTTAGTAAAAATATACCAAATATAAAAGTTTGTTTATGAATTAGTGATAAATAGTACTCATAATATAAGAAATATATAAGTAAAAAAACTAAAAAAACTTTAATGCAAAAGAGTGTTTACTAGATTTAATACAAATTTATATTTAATAAAAATAAGTTTTTTGAAAAATTTAAATTATGTTAGATTAAATAGAAATAATACAATTTTTGTAGGTTTAGTGTTAATATAAAAGTTTGTTTAATATTTAATGATAAATATAAGTTTAATTTAATATTATTTATAAACATAGTAATAACTTTTAAAAAAATAAATAATATTCTTGATATAAAAAATATATAAGTAAAAATCTAAATAAAATTCAATACAAAATATTTTTTAATAAGTTGATCTAAATTTAAATGTAATGAAAGTAAGTTTAACATAAAATTTTAATTCTATTAAATTAAATTAAAAAAATGAAATTTCAATAAGTTTAATGCATTTAATACAAAATTTAAATTATATTAGAATAAAAAGAAAAAATCAAATTTTAATAAATTTAATGAAAATATATTTATAACAAAATATAAAAATATGTTTATGAATTAATAATAAAATTGAGTTTAATTAAAAATTTTAAAACTATTTATAAATATTATAATTATATTTAAAAAGTAAATAATATTCTTAATATAAAATATATAAGTAAAAAACTAAATAAAATTTAATACAAAATATGTTTAAAAACAAATAATACAAATTTAAATTTAATAAAAAGCATTTTAATACAAAATTTAAATTTAATGAAAATTTAAATTACATTTGATTAAATTGAAAAAAAAATTATTTTTAATAAATTTATACAAATTTTAATTTTATAAAAAATATTTTTTTTGTATGAATTAATAATATAATATAAGTTTAATTAAAAATTTAAAATTATTTATAAGCATTATAAAAAATATATAACCAAAAAAACTAAATAAAATAGAATGTAAATTTGTTTTTAATAAGTTTAATACAAATTTTAAATTTAAATTATATTACATTATAAAAAAAGTAAGATTATAAAAAGTTTAATTCAAATTATATTATATTTTTAGAAAAAAATATCAATTTTAATAAGTTTAATTTAATTCAATACATTTAAAGTAAAATGTAAAATTTTATTTATGAAATAATAATAAATTTAAATTTATGTTAAAATTATAAATTATTTATAAACATTATAATATTATTTAGAAAAAATAAATATTATTTGTATTACAAGAAATATATAAGTAAATAGTAATACAAAATATCTTTTAAAAAAGTTTAATGATAATTTTAATTTAATGAAAATATGTTTAATGTAAAATTTAAAATTATTTATAAAAATAATAAGAATATCTAAAACAAATATATTCTTAAGTAATATATAGGTATAAAATAAAATAAAATTTAATACCAAATATGTTAAATGCAAATTTAAATTTAATAATAAAAAGTTAAATGCAAAATTAACATGATATTAGATTAAATATAAAATATGTATTTTTTATAAGTTAAATACAAATTTAAATTTAATAAAAATATATTTAATGGAAAAATTAAATTTAATGGGAAAATAAATTTATATAAAAAATAATAATTATATGTTAAAAATAAAATTAAATAAACTAATTGTTTTGATTTAAATTTGATGTATTTAATTTTAAATTATATATGATTAAATGTTAAAAAATATAAAATAAGATTTTAATAAATTTAATACAATTCTATAAATATTTTTAACATTTAGAAAGTTAAACTAAAACTAAAGATAACATATAAGTTTATTATTTCTAAATTAAACATGAATTTTTTATATTTTAATTCTTATTATTTTTAAAATTAATAATGCATTAAAAAAATTATAACATCAATCTAAAAATAAAACTATAATGCATAAAAACATATCATGCATCTAAAATAGAAATATGATAGTATAAATTTAAATAGGATGAAAAAAAAAATTACTTGAATTAATAAACGAATTAATAAACGCTGATATATAATGAACGAGGATTCTAAATTAAAATATATTGTATAGTGTTATTCAAACAATTATATAATAAACACATTAAAAATGTAAAAAGAATTATTATACATGTATGTACTAACAAACGACTCTGCTCTATGACAGCAATATCCGATATATTTACGTCTCTTATTTGATTCACCTTCATGATCTGAGATTAATCATGTTTAACATACAAAACATAAAAGTATCAATAGTTGTATATTAAAAAAAGGAACTAAATAAATACACCAAGTTACAACCATTCAATAGAGTGTGAATATAAAAAAATTATATCAATACAATAATAGAGATCATTTTAGCTAATTCACTAGATGTTTTACAAGTGTTCCACATTTAGTTTTTCTCGTGCTTTCGAAACAAGTTCCAAAAGGATGATAAAATTAAAATCATTAAGAATTTGTAAATATGTAAAGAGAATTAAAGAACCAAGTTAATCTTACATCATTCAATTTCAGTAAATTGTTCTACCCGCTTAAATTCAGAAGTCCAACCACTAGCACGATACTGCCTCTCCAAAGACAACCAAAGAATTTGGATCACTAGGATCTATTATGTGTTGAACAAGTTTGCCAGCCCAATCCAACCATTAGTTGCCTTAGGACCAACTCTCTTAATAATTTGAGAGTTATTCCATTATTCATCCAATTCACGGAATCTCTCAAGGTGAGGGCTTCTAACTTAGATTTCTCCATCAATTTTACCCGACAAGTAACATACTACATATTAATTTGTAAATAATGAAAATACATAGAAATTGTATAATATAAAACATATACAGAACTATAGTTTGGAAGGATCATGACGCATTAACCTTGTATGCTAAAAGTAGAAACTAAAAGGAAATGTATCAATAATTTCAAAATTTAGATTTCATAGAGAATATGGAACGCAACATGTGCATTAATAAATTATTTTCTTTTATCGGCAAAGACGTGTCTAGCCCATGATGCATGTTGATACGATCATGTATACTTTGTTTATTGTCACCTTGTGAAAATCCTAAAACTAGATGAGGCAAAGGATGAAAAGGAACACCACCTTGACAGTTATTAACAAATTGATGTAGAAAATTTACTAAAATCACTTTAAATGAAACACAAAGAGAAACAAATAACTCACTTTTCATCGCACTAATATTCAAAAGTGTGAAACAATATTGTGAAAAATGTAACATAACAATTTATCAAATTCAAACAAAATCCGAAAATTCAAAACAAATTTCAAATTATTATTAGGTCTACTTTATAATATATAAAAATAACTTGAGCGAATGCAGAAGCCTTCATATGGATAATTTACCATCCAATTTTGGTTTTAAAGGTCCATTAACATTCGATATATAACCAATAACTGAATGTTTGGTGCTGGTTGTCAGTCTATTCTGATCAGCAAAGCGAAAATCCCCCAAGGAATTCTGATTCCTAATAATCAAAGGAATAAATGTAAGAAAAGAACATCAGAAAAGTTTATTGACAAAAGATCATAGATAAAAATATGAGATGGGACATGAGTGCTAGTAGGTTGAAAATGATGACCAAACACCAATCCAAATAAGGAATTTAGAGGATCATTATGGCTTTGTAGAAGTTACCATCAGAAGTAATGGTTGATTAATTCATTAAAAAACAATCAATCAATATTTTTTATTTATCAATTCGATCCAATTCATTTTTTTATGACATTATCACAACTGGAATCTCTCTAAATTTGGAAGAACCTGCAAATATATAAAATTATATTTTCTTTTTCTCTTTCTGTTCAAATTTTTCCTCAAAGTTTTAGACAACAAACATTTCCTTTGATCTTCATGAGTAGTTAATAACCATACATTCTTGTCAACACAATTCACCTTGATATTGATCCAACTAGATAATTGCTTCTTGAATTTATATAAATCGTTTCATCTAATACGTGGTATGTGCATTCTCGGACATTCACTATTATTGTAATGCAAAAATTCCTCTTACCTATACTTACAAAATGTTCTTGGAGATTCCCTAAAGATCTCATTTTAGTTGTCTTGAATCTTTCGCATTATCAAACACAAAACGACAGCGTGTTCCAATTCTGATCTTTTTTCTCAAATATTGGTTTGTTATTTAATAGTAATGCAAAATTTAGTAAAAATATAAAATATATAAAAAATATAAATGTTTGTTTATGAATTAGTGATAAATATATGTTTAATTTAAAATTATTTATAAACATAATAAAAATATTTTAAAAAATAAATAATATTCATAATATAAGAAATATATAAGTAAAAAAACTAAAAAATTTTAATGCAAAATAGTGTTTACAAGATTTAATACAAATTTACATTTAATGAAAATAAGTTTTTTGAAAAATTTAAATTATGTTAGATTAAATAGAAATAATACAAATTTTGTAAGTTTAGTGTAAATATAAAGTTTATTTAATATTTAATGATAAATATAAGTTTAATTTAAAATTATTTATAAACATAGTAATAACTTCTAAAAAATAAATAATATTCTTAATATAAAAAATATATAAGTAAAAATATAAATAAAATTCAATACAAAATATTTTTTAATAAGTTTGATCTTAATTTAAATGTAATGAACGTAAGTTTAACATAAAATTTTAATTATATTAAATAAAATAAAATAAATTGAAATTTCAATAAGTTTAATGCAAATTTAATTTTAATGAAAATACATTAAATACAAAATTTAAATTATATAAGAATAAATAGAAAAAAAATCAAATATTAATAAATTTAATGTAAATTTAAATTTAATGAAAATATATTTATAACAAAATTTAAAAATATGTTTATGAATTAATGATAAAATTAAGTTTAATTAAAAATTTTAAAATTATTTATAAATGTTATAATTATATTTAAAAAATAAATAATATTCTTAATATAAAATATATAAGTAAAAAACTAAATAAAATTTAATACAAAATACGTTTAAAAACAATTAATACTGTTGGGTCAAATTATTTTGACTAAGGTTTGAATATTGGAATTTTGATGATGAAATGATGAATAAATAATCTTTTCGTCTAAATTTTTTTGATGCAGGTGTATCAAAATCAGATTTCATAAGACTAGGTTTTAATGAGAGTCATTAGACCGATTTGGTATTAGATGTATGGTGTTAGACGTGCAGTCTAACTAGCGAAGTTAGACATATAGTCTAACTAAGCGGTGTTAGACGTGCAGTCTAACTAAAGAAATTAGACGTGCAATCTAACTCGTGGAGTTAGACATGCAGTCTAATAGACTCGTAATTAAACGTGCAATCTAACTCGTGGAGTTAGACGTACAATCTAATAAACTCGTAATTAGACGAGAAGTCTAATTCATGGAGTTAGACGTGTAGTCTAATAGACTCGTAATTAGACGTGCAGTCTAACTCGTGGAGTTAAACGTGCAGTCTAACTCGTGGAGTTAGACGTGCAGTCTAATGAATTGTGAATGTTAGACGTGTAGTCTAATAGATTCGTAATTAGACGTGCAGTCTAACTCGTGGAGTTAGATGTGTAGTCTAATGAATTGTGAAAGTTAGACGTGCAGTCTAACTCCTTAAGACTAGTCTGAAGTAGAACCGTAATTTGACGTGCAGTCTTACTCATGGAGTTAGACATGCAGTCTAACGGAAAGAGAAAGTTAGACATGTAGTCTAAGTCCTTCAGATTAGTCTGAAGTGATTGTAATTAGATGTAAGTCTAATCTCATTAGACCAGGTGGTCTAATGGATTCTGTTATTAGACGGGGACGTTTGATTTCATTAGACGTGGTCGTCTAATTGAAATACGTCTAATGCCTTGCTTAAATTGTTGCTTGAATTTAACACCCGCCTACCCACGTGCTATAGTTGTACGCTACTACTGCTCCACTTTCTAGTGAAGATTAGTACGACAGTCAGATGCAACTAATCAACCAATAACACGTAAGCGAATATCCTTCCAAGTAATTGTTTTACAAGTAAATCTCTGAAGAATATTCGACGTACTACCTATTGTGTACGGCCATGATCCTTGTATTCAAAGTCTGCTGAGTACTATGGAGGCGTTCCAATAATATAGTGCCATGTATCAGTATGAAGATTCGACCGTTGGTACCTGTTCATATTTAAAGATTCTTAAGGACAACAGACTATCTCTCGATTTTTCTGTTGCTTGTATTTTAAGAAGAGTCTCTGAAATTACTTTGAAATCAAGCTCTTGAACATTCAAACTATTAGCTTCTTTTCTGATTGTACTGTGTGTTAATCAAGAGAGAGTTAGAATCAAAGCATCGTTTTAGCTGAGTGATATTCATCATATTGTAAGTTGAACAGAGTCTGTTCTGTTCAACAGTGAGCTATTCGTGAAAATATATTTAATTGAAAGCATATTATAGTGAATCCTTCCGGTGGTTGGAAGAAGGGGTGACGTAGGAGAGTTTGCTCCGAACATCCAAAAACAAACTGATGTGTTGTTCATTTCTGTCATCTTCTCATTCTTGATCTTAAGCTTCAAATCTAAGTAAACATTTTCGCACTTGATTCTGTTTCAAGTGTTTACTAGGGTTTGCGTAGAATAGAAAGTGAATCAAATCCCTAACAAGATTTCTCTCAAACTGTTTTCATAAGCATTCATAAATCGCCAGACCCCGTCTCTATAAGTTGATCCTATAAATTGGTATCAGAGCTCTGTTTCTATTCTCAAGCTCAAAGATCCTGAATCATGTCTATCATCAATGAAATCCCTATTCTGTCAAGAGATAACTATGAATATTGGATGATGAGAATGCAAGCTCACTTGGCTGCCCTTGATTGTGATATGTGGAGTGTCATTACTGATGGCCCCATAAAGATTTCGAAGCCAAGAAGTGAGTGGACTAATAAAGACAAGATGACCAACAACCTGGATAATGTTGCTAGTAACATTCTGTATCAGTCGATCAACATGAACGTTTTCTATGAAATCAAGTCCTATTCCTCTGCAAAAGAGATATGGGATAAGCTTACTCAGATCTATGGTAGAAACTTTCAAGCAAAGAAGGATCAGAAAGTTTTCATGTGTGTTGAAAAGAAATCCAAATGGGCTGATAGTGACTCAGAGGAGTCTCCTGCTAAAAGAGAGACGGAAGCTGTTACATGCTTGAGGACAGATGACCAATTCAAGGTACAAATAAACGATGGACTGGAGGAATCTGTATGGTATTTCGATAGCGGATGTTCCAGGCATATGACAAGAAACAAACGACTTCTTACTGATATAACAGATTACTTTGGACCTAAGATTACTTTTGGTGACAACAAGAAGGGTAAGACAATGGGTAAGGGTAAGATTATCCATGGTAACCTAACCATTAATGACGTGCTACTTGTAGACAATATGTGCTATAACTTGATCAGTATTAGTCAGTTATGCGATAATGGTTTGTTAGTTGATTTTCAAACTAATGCATGTCTAGTTAAGGACCAAGACGGAAATAAATTGTTAACTGGCAATAGAGTAGGAAACTCATACAAAGTGAATTGGCAAAAAGAATCTTCTAATCCTATGTGCATGATTGCCAAGAATGACCAGAAATGGTTATGGCATAAAAGGTTGAACCATTTGAATTTCAAAACTATTAACAACATTTGTTCAAACTACTTAGTTATTGGATTACCTAAATTGCAGTTTGCAAAGGACAAGGTATGTCCTGCTTGCCAGTTAGGCAAACAGGGCAGATCATTGTTCAAAAGTAAAGGGAAATCTCAAACCAGCCGTTGCTTAGAAATGTTACATATGGATCTGTTTGGTCCAATTCCTGTAAAAAGTTTAGGAGGAATGAGATTTGCCATAATTATTATTGATGATTTCTCTAGATTTACATGGGTTGCATTTTCGCCATCAAAGGATAAAACTGCTGAAAACTTGATTAGAATATTTAAAAGAATTCAGAATCAGAAATCTTTGAATATTGCATGCATTATAAGTGATCAGGGAACTGAGTTCACTAATAGATACCTAACATCTTATCTCGAGGAGACTGGAATTAGGCACGAGTTGTCTAGTGCCAGAACTCCACAACAAAACGACATTGCTGAGAGAATAGTGAGGACTCTGAAGGAAGCCGCGAGATCTATGCTAGATGAATCAGACGTTCCTCAAAGGTTCTGGGCGGAAGCCATAAGCACTACTTGCCATACACAAAATCCGTCAATAATCAACAAACGTTTTGATAAAACTCCCTATGAACTGTATTTTGGGAGAATTCCCACAGTTTCTTATTTTAAGATATTTGGGTGTAAATGTTTTATTCATAACAATGGAAAGGTTTATCTGACCGCTTTTGATGCTAAAGCAGATGAGGGATTCATGTTGGGATACTCCTTAGTAAGAAAGGCTTACAAAGTATACAACAAAAGAATGCAGACCGTTGACGAATCCTTCCATGTAGTTTTTGATGAGCCTGTTGAGAGCAAATCCATTGAACCCATTTATCTTGCTGACAGACTAAAAGCGACAAGTCTTGAGTCTGTGAGTGAAGAAGAAGAAACTCTAGATAAGTGGATTGCGTTGTTTGATCCAGTGGCTGATCCGGTTGAGGTTCAACCAGAAGTACAAACTCTTGTTCAACAAGATGTTGAGAGTTTAGACGTCGCGGAGTCACCCGTTCAGATGACTAATCCCCTTGGATCCAACTTCAGATGGAACAAAAATCATCCACCAGAATTGATCATCGAAAATCCCTTTTCTCCTTGAAGGACAAGACGTCAATTGATGGATGAAATGGCCAATTCTGCATTTATTTCTCAGATTGAACCCAAGAAAATTGTTAAAGCCGTTGTTGATCCAGATTGGATCAATGCTATGCAAGAGGAGTTAAACCAATTTGTGAGAAATAAAGTGTGGCATCTTACCCCTAGACCAACTGATAAGTCAGTTATAAGAACAAGATGGGTCTTTAGAAACAAGTTTAGTGAAGATGGTTTAGTCATTAGAAACAAAGCTCGTTTAGTTACTCAAGGATACAGACATGAGGAATGTATCGACTTTGATGAGTCTTTTCTACCTGTAGCAAGACTTGAGGCAATTAGAATCTTTCTAGTATATGCATCATTTAAGAACTTTAAGGTTAGTCTAATGGATGTAAAAAGTGCATTTTTAAATGGGAAATTGAGTGAAGAAGTATATGTTGACCAACCCCTAGATTTGTAGATCATGTATTACCTAATCATGTTTATAAGCTTGATAAAGCATTGTATGGTCTGAAACAAGCTTCTAGAGCTTGGTATGACACTTTAACTGAATTTTTGTTTAATCATGATTTTGTTATTAGAAATGTGGATAAAATATTGTTTAGATTCACTAAAGACTCTCACATTCTACTTGTTCAAATATATGTTGATGACATTATTTGTGGTTCAACTAACCCCAAATTATGTGAGAAATTTTCTAAGCTGATGTAGGACAGATTTGAAATGAGCATGATGGGAGAATTAACATTCTTTCTTGGGCTTCAAGTCCGCCAGTTAGAAAAAGGGACCCTCATCAATTAGGACAAATACACCAAAGAACTGCTAAAGAAGTTTGGAATGGAGATCTGCTCTGCCGCAGCCACTCCAATGAGCTCCTCTAGTAAACTAGATAAAGATGAAGGTGGCCAAAGTGTCGATGTAACAGCATATAGAGGACTCATCGAATCATTGTTATATGTGACTACTAGCAGGCCAGACATTTAGTTTACCGTTGGAGTTTGTGGTAGATTTCAGGCTAATCCTAAACTTTCTCACTTTACTGCTGCTAAACGTATTCTGAAATACTTAAAAGGACTCAAAATGTGGGACTGTGGTATTCGAAGGATTCCAATTTCAATTTGACTAGTTTCTTAGATGCAGATTATACAGGGTGCAAAATTGATAGAAAAAGCACGAGTGAAACTTGCCAGTTCCTTGGAGATCGTCTAATCTCATGGTTCAGCAAGAAGCAGACGTCATTTGCCACGTCTACAGCAGAAGCAGAGTATCTTGCAACTGGCAGTTGTTGCTCTCAGCTTTTGTGAATTCAACAACAGCTCTGGGACGGTGGGATTGAGGCTGAAGAGTCTCCAATTTTCTGCGACAACACTAGTGCTATCGCAATCACCTACATTCCAGATCTGCATTCTCGGACAAAGCATATCGAAATCAGGCATCATTTTATCCGAGAACACGTCAATTAGAGCAGATTCGTCTTGAATATGTTCCCATAGATCAACAAACGACAGACGTCTTCACAAAACCTCTGCCCGAAGCTAAGTTTTCTTATATTAGAAACATTTTAGGTCTCGTTGATCTTGATTGATGTGATTACGTGCTTAATTTGAGGGGGAACGTATTGCTCAAAATATAACTGAACAGACATGAAGACAGATGTCTTAATACATCCTAAGGATTAAGGGTTTGAGAAACACAACTACTTAGACTTACGTCTACTCTAGCAGTTTAATCTTCTTTTGGAATATTTGTCTTGGTTAGTTAGCATGTGTGGTTAGACGCATACGTCTAATAGACGTTAGACGTTCTTACGTCATGAGCAAGAGGATGCTCACGTCTAACCAGACACACGTGTTGCACGTGGTGTTCTCGCATAATTAGACGTATACGTCTAATAGACGGATTTCCAAGTAGAAGTTGAAAATGTGAAAAGAAGAATAAACGTCTAACTACTCGTGTAATTGGACCTTTCATCTTCTAGCTATTTGACAGCTTTCTTTTGATTATGCATCTGTTCATGTACTTATCCCCGCTAAAAATCAAATCAGTCATTCCTTAAAAGGATTGAAGACACATGTCTCTCAATACATAAAGAATGACTAATATTTTTGATAACTTTAGTCTGTACATTTTCCTTAAAAGGATTGAAGACACATGTCTCTCAATACATAAAGAATGACTAATATTTCTGATAACTTTAGTCTGTACGTTTAGTATTAACTGTGCGTTTTCATAATTAATATTAAATGTTGCGTCCCTTGAGAACAGATTTCTGAATTTTCGACGGTAGATATAATCATTGTATATTAACTACTCGATAGGTTTTTAATATTTAATGAGTGATATTACACAAATGGTTGAGTATTTCAAAATCCGTGTCTCTCTCTAGAATTTGAATCGTCTAGTTCTTGTTCACCTAGTCGAAATGTCATCCTTCTCTCCAAAATATCTTCAAGTGGATTTTAGATCGGTATCCACGTTAAAATCTCATGAAATGTTGAAAATGTTTGAGTTATTGAAAGCCTCCAGGCTGCGAAAATTCCTCACCCCTCATCCTATCTATCACGAACAGTTGATTATGAGTTCCTAAAATGGCAAATTTCTATCAGGACAAGTATATTGCTGGGATCGTTATGGGCAGGATGATCTATATCTCCGAAAGTTCGTTCGGCATGTTCTTCCAACTTCCCACTGTAGGTATTCACCCTCCCCGTCTGAAATTATGTTCACAATGATGAAAGTCTTATCTGATTCTCCCCTTATGGATATTCACGGTAAAAAAAGTCTCCTGAAAGATGAGTTTGCTCTTCTAAGCGAAATAATTTCCAAATCTCTTCTCGCCAAAGAATCTTCCTACAAGTACTGTACGAAGGTTTTTAAGATAATGGTGGCTATCACCAGGGGCATACCTGTCAACTGGGCTAGTTTTCTCTTTGGAAATCTGGTCAGAATGATTTGCGCTCGGAAGAGAATCTTTGGCTTTTATGGTCCTCTTGGCGCTTTCCTTTGCTTCCTTCTCGCTGAACTCGGTAAAGGATATCACCTCTCTTTCAAAACTCTGAACAACTAGAAGGTTATTGAATATGTTATTAGGGTGAAGAGGCTCAAGTCTAATAAAAGGAAAAGAGACGTTTACAACCCTCCTCTAACCGCAGTCTTAGAGACTTCTTAGGTTGAAGACTATCCTTTCCAAAAAATGATTAAGAAGAAGAAGAATATTAGAATAGACTTTATTTTCATTTAAGATGAAGTTTTTGAAAGATCTTTTGATGTTGTTGTGTTTTGAACTTATTTCGGTTATTTTTGGAAGAACATTTTGTGTGTTTCTCCTGAAAACACTCTTATTTATGTGCTTATGAATTTTATATTCTGAATATTGTGTGTTTAAAAATGTTTGTATGTAAACATGGATTTTTTTACATCTATATGATGGATACACTAATCTGTTGCCTATGAAGGATTTCAATATCATCATCAAAAAGGGGGAAATTGTTGGGTCAAATTTTTTTGACTAAGGGTTGAAATAGTTTGACTATTGGAATTTTGATGATGAAATGATGAATGGATAATCTATGTGTCTAATTGTTTTTGATGCAGGTGTATCGAAATCAGATTTCATAAGACTAGGTTCTAATGAGAATCATTAGACCGATTTTGATGCATGGTGTTAGACGTGCAGTCTAACTAGCGAAGTTAAACATATAGTTTAACTAAGCGGTTATAGACGTGTAGTCTAACTAGAGAAATTAGACGTGCAGTCTAACTCGTGGAGTTAGACGTGCAGTCTAATAGACTCGTAAGTAGACGTGCAGTCTAACTCGTAATTAGACGTGTAGTCTAACTCGTGGAGTTAGACGTGCAGTCTAACTCGTGGAGTTAGACGTGCAGTCTAACTCGTGGAGTTAGACGTGCAGTCTAATACACTCGTAATTAGACGTGCAGTCTAACTCGTGGAGTTAGACGTTCAGTCTAATACACTCGTAATTAGACGTGCAGTCTAACTCGTGGAGTTAGACGTGCAGTCTAATAGATTCGTCATTAGACGTGCAGTCTAACTCGTGGAGTTAGACGTGCAACCTAATGAATTGTGAAATTTAGACGTGTTGTCTAATAGATTCGTAATTAGACGTGTAGTCTAACTCGTGGAGTTAGACGTGCAGTCTAATGAATTGTGAAAGATAGACGTGCAGTGTCTCCTTTAGACTAGTCTGAAGTAGAACCGTAATTTGACGTACAGTCTAACTCGTGGAGTTAGACGTGCAGTCTAATAAACTCGTAATTAGACATGCAGTATAACTCGTGGAGTTAGACGTGTAGTCTAACTCGTGGAGTTAGTCGTGCAGTCTAATACACTCGTAATTAGACGTGTAGTCTAACTCGTGGAGTTAGACGTGCAGTCTAACTCGTGGAGTTAGACGTGCAGTCTAATAGACTCGTAATTAAACATGCAGTCTAACTCATGGAGTTAGACGTGCAGTCTAATAGATTGGTAATTAGACGTGCAGTCTAACTCGTAGAGTTAGACGTGCAGTCTAACTCGTAGAGTTAGACGTGCAGTCTAATGAATTGTGAAAGTTAGACGTGTAGTCTAATAGATTCGTAATTACACGTGCAGTCTAACTCGTAGAGTTAGATGTGTAGTCTAATGAATTGTGAAAGTTAGACGTATAGTCTATCTCCTTCAGACTAGTCTGAAGTAGAACCGTAATTAGACGTGCAGTCTAACTCGTGGAGTTAGACGTGTAGTCTAATGGAAAGAGAAAGTTAGATGTGCAGTCTAACTCCTTTAGATTAGTCTGAAGTGATTATAATTAGACGTAAGTCTAATCCTATTAGACCAGGTGGTCTAATGGATTCTTTTATTAGACGGAGACGTTTGATTTCATTAGACGAGGTCGTCTAATTGAAATACATCTAATGCCTTGCTTAAGCAGTTGTTTGAAGCTAACACCCGCCTACCCACGTGTTATAGCTGTACTCTACTCCTGCTCCAGTCTCCAGTGAAGATCAGTACGACAGCCAAATGCAACCAATCAACCAATGACACGTAAACGAATATCCTTCCCACTACTTGTTTTGCAGGTAAATCTCTGAAGAGTATTCGGCGCACTACCTGTTGTGTATGAGCACGATCCTTTTATTCAGAGTCTGTTGTGTACTATGGAGGCATTCCAATAGAAGAGTGCTATGTATCAGTATGATGATTCGACCGTTGGTACCTGTTCATATTTAAAGATTCTTAAGGACAATGGACTATCTCTCGATTTTTCTGTTGCTTGTATTCTAAGAAGAGTCTCTGGAAATTACTGTGAAATCAAGCTCTTGAACATTCAAACTGTTAGTTGCTTTCCTGATTGTACTGTGTATTAATCAAGAAAGAGTTAGAATCAAAACATCGTTTTAGCTGAGTGATATTCATCATATTGTAAGTTGAACAGAGTCTGTTCTGTTCAACAGTGAGCTATTAGTGCAAACTGTATTTGATTCAAAGCATATTATAGTGAATCCTTCCGGTGGTTGGAAGAAGGGGTGACGTAGGAGAGTTTGCTCCGAACATCCATAAACAAAATGATGTGTTGTTCATTTCTGTCATCTTCTCATTCTTAATCTTAAGATTCAAATCTTAGTAAATATTTCCGCACTTGATTCTGTTTCAAGTGTTTACAAGGGTTTGCGTAGAATAAAAAGTGAATTAAATCCCTAACAAGATTTCTTTCAAAATGTTTTTCATAAGCCTTCATCAATCGCCAGACCCCGTCTCTAGACCCCGTCTCTATTGATAAAGCCAATCCTATCAAATACAAATTTAAATTTAATAAAAATCATTTCAATGTAAAATTTAAATTTAATGAAAATTTAAATTAGATTTGATTAAACTGAAAAAAAAAATGTATTTTTAATAAATCTATACAAATTTTAATTTTATAAAATATATTTTTTTTGTATGAATTAATAATATAATATAAGTTTAATTTAAAATTTAAAATTATTGATAAGCATTATAGGAATATTTAAAAAATAAGTAATATTTTTAATATAAAAATATATAAATAAAAAACTAAATAAAATATAATATAAAATTTGTTTTTAATCAGTTTAATACAAATTTTAAATTTAAATTATATTAGATTATCAAAAAAATAAGATTATAAAAAGTTTAATTCAAATTTAAATTATATTATATTTATAGAAAAAATATCAATTTTAATAAGTTTAATTTAATTAAATAAATTTAAAGTAAAATATAAAATTTATTTATGAAATAATAATAAATTTAAATTTAAGTCAAAATTATAAATTATTTATAAACATTATAAGATTATTTTAAAAAAATATTATTATTTGTATTATAAAAAATATATAAGTAAATCGTAATGCAAAATATGTTTTAAATATGTTTAATGATAATTTTAAGTTAATAAAAATAAGTTTAATATAAATTTAAATTATATTAGATTAAATTGAAAATAATATAATTTTTGTAAGTTTAATTGAAAATATGTTTAATGTAAAATTTAAAAATATTTATAAAAATAATAAGAATATCCAAAACAAATATATTCTTAAGTAATATATAAGTATAAAATAAAAATAAAATTTAATACAAAATAAGTTACATGCAAATTTAAATTTAATAAAAAAAAGTTAAATGTAAAGTTAATATGATATTTAGATTAAATAGAAAATATGTATTTTTTATAAGTTAAATAAATATTTAAATTTAATAAAAATATGTTTAATGCAAATTTTAAATTTAATGAGAAAATAAATTTATATTAAAAATAATAATTATATATTAAAAATAAAATAAAATAATGTAATTGTTTTGATTTAAATTTAAATTATATATGATTAAATATTAAAAATTTTAAAATACAATTTTAATAAATCTAATACAATTCTATTAATATTTTTAACATTTAAAAAGTTAAACTAAAATTAATGATAACATATAAGTTTATTTATTTTCAAACTAAACATGGATTTTAAAATTTGAATTTTTATAATTTTTAAAATGAATAATTCATTAAAAAATTATAACATGTATCTAAAAATAAAACTATAATTCATAAAAAAAAAATATCATGCATCTAAAATAGAAATATGTTAAATTCTAATAATATTCCGTAATTAAAATATATTATATAGTGTTATTCAAACAATTATATAGTAAACACATTAAATCATCCGATAAACGACTCTACTCCATGGCAGTAATATCTGATATATTTACATCTCTCATTGATTCACCTTCATGATCTGAGATTAATCATGTTTAACATACAAAACATAAAAGTATCAATAGTTCTATATTAAAAAAAATGAACTAAATAAATACATCATGCAATAATAGAGAGATCATTTTAGTTAATTCACTAGATGTTTTACAAGTGTTCCGCATTTAGTTTTTCTCGTGCTTTTGAAACAGGTTCTAAAAGGATGATAAAATTAAAATCATTAAGACTTTGTAAATATGTAGAGAGCATTACAGAACCAAGTTAAGCTTACATCATTCCATTTCAGTAAATTGTTCTACCCGCTCAAATTCAGAAGTCCAACCACTAGCACGATATTGCATCTCCAAAGATAAACAAAAAATTTGGATCACTAGGATCTATTATGTGTTTATGTGTTGAAAAAATTTGTCAGCCAACCATTAACTACATTAGGATCAACTCTCTGAATAATTTGAGAGTTATTCCATTATCTTTCAAATTCATGGAATATCTCAAGGTGAAGGCTTCTAACTCTAACATCTCCATCAATTTTATCTGACAAGTAACATACTACATATGAATTTTCAAATAATAAAAATAAGTAAACATTGTAAAATATAAAACCAAGACAGAACTATAGTTTGGAAGAATCATGACACATTATTTTTGTATGATAAAAGTAGTATTTAAAAGGAAATGTATCAATAGTTTCAAATTTTATATTGCATAGAGAATATGGAGCGCAACCTATGCATTAAAGATTTTTTTTTATCGGAAAAAAAGTGTCTAGCCCATGATGCATGTTGTTACGGTCACGTATATTGTGTTGTTTGTCATCTTGTGACAAGCCTAAAACTAAAAGAGCCAAATGATGAAAAGGAACACCATCTTGACTGCTATTAACAAATTGATGTAGAAAATTTACTAAAAACCCTTTGAGAAAGAGGGCAGTCCTAAAACACAGCAAGAAACAAACAACTTACTTTTTCATCACACTAATATTCAAAGGTGTAAAATAATATTGTGATAAATGTATCAAAACAATTTATCAAATTCAAACAAAATCAAAAACTTCAAAATAAATTTCAATTTATAATTAGGTCTACTTTACCTTATAAATGCAGAAGCTTTCAATTGGAGAGTTTATCATCTAATTGTGGTATAAAAAATCTATTAACATTCGATATATAACCAATAACTAGAATATGTGGTGCTAGTTGTTAGTCTATTTTGATCAGCAGTGCAAAAACCCCTCAAGGAATTCTGATCCCTAAAAATCAAAGGCATTGATGTCAAGAAATAACTTCAGAAAAGTTTATTGACAAAAGTTCTTAGACATAAAGATGAGATGAGACATGGGTACTAGTAGGTAGAAGATGATGACTGAGCTCCAATTCAAATAAGAAATTTAAAGGATCATTATTGGCTTGGTAGAAGTTAACATCAAAAGTAACGGTTGATTAGTTCATAGAAAAAACAATCAATCAATAATTTTACTTGTCAATCGATCTAATACATTCATTGATGACATTATCACAACTGTAATCTTTTTGGAAGAACCTTATAAATTAAAAAAATTATATTTTCTTTTCTCTTTATGTTCAAATTTTTACTCAAAATTTTAGACAACAAACCTA
Source organism: Impatiens glandulifera (assembly GCF_907164915.1). Lineage (NCBI taxonomy): Eukaryota > Viridiplantae > Streptophyta > Magnoliopsida > Ericales > Balsaminaceae > Impatiens > Impatiens glandulifera. Next base: position 21,444,833 of record NC_061866.1, read on the forward strand.
CCTTGATCTTCATGAGTAGTTCGTAACCGGACATTCCGAACAACACACTTCACCTTGGTATTGATCCAACTAGATCATTGCTTCTTGAATTTATTTAAATCACTTCACCCAGTACGTGGTATGTGCATTCTCGGACCTTCACTATTATTGTAATGCGAAAAATTCCTCCTACCTCTATTTACACAATGTTCTTGGAGATTTCCTAAAGATCTCCTGTTAATTGTCTTGAATATTTCTCATTGTCAAGTAGAAAACGCTAGTATATTCCAATTCTGATTTCTTTTCTCAAATATTAGTTTGTTATTTAATACTAATGCAAAATTTAAATTTAATAAAAATATGAAAAATATATAAGTTTGTTTATGAATTAATATAAATATAAGTTTAATTTTAAATTATTTATAAAATAATAAAAATATTAAAAAAATAAATAATATTCATAATATAAGAAATAAATAAGTAAAAAAACTAAATAAACTTTAATAGATTTAATACAAATTTAAATTTAATAAAAATAAGTTTATTGGAAAATATAAATATTATTAGATTAAATAGAAATAATATAGTTTTTATAAGTTTAATGCAAAATATAAAAGTTTATTTTTATGATTTATTGATATATATAAGTTTAATACAAAATTATTTATAAAAATAGTAAGAACATTTTAAAAATAAAAAATATTCTAAATATATGAAATATATAAGTAAAATTCTAAATTTAATTAAAGTAAGTTTAATTAAAATTTAAATTATATTAGATTAAATAGAAAAAAAAATCATAAGTTTAATGAAAATTTAAATTTAATGAAAATAAATTTAAAATAAAATAAAAAAATGTGTTTGAATTAATAATTAATATGAGATTAATTAAAAAAAATTAAATTATTTTTAAATATTTTTAAAATATAATATATTCTTAGTATTAAAATATATAAGTAAAAAGTTAAATAAAATTTAATACATAATATGTTTTAAAAAAATTAATACAAATTTAAATTTAATAAAAATCATTTTAATTCAATATTTAAACTTAATTAAAATAGAAAATAATAATAATTTTTTTAATAAATTTAATCCAAATTTTAATTTAATAAAACTATAAAAGTTTGTTTATGAATTAAAATTATAATATAAGTTTAATTAATATTTTAAAATTATATATAAACATTATAAGAATATTTAAAAAATAAGTCATATTTATAATATAGGAAATATATAAGTAAATAAATAAATAAAATATAATACAAATAATTTTTTAAAAAGTTTAATGTATATTTTAAATTTAAATTATATTATATTTATATAAAAAAATCAATTTTAATAAGTTTAATGAAATTTAATGAAATTTAAATTTAATTAAATAAATTTAATATCAAATATAAAATTTATTTATGAATTAATAATAAATTTAAGTTAAAACTTTAAGTTATTTATAAACATTGTAAGATTATTTATAAACATTATAAGATTAATTAAAAAATAAATATTATTTTTAATATATGAAATATATAAATAAATCTAAATAAAATGTAATGCAAAATATATTTAAAATAGGTTTAATAATAATTTAAATTTAATTAAAATAAGTAAAACACAAATTTAAATTATATTAGATTAAATTGAAAAAATATACTTTTTATAAGTTTAATGGAAAATAATTCTTAAAGAAAAATATAAAAATTTAATTATGAATTAATAGTAAAAGTAAGTTTAATTCAAAATTTAAAATTACTTATAAAAATAATAAGATTATTTAAAATATATATTCTAAAAAATATATAAGTATAAAAAAACATAAAATTTAATAAAACATATGTTAAATACAAATTTAAATTGTATAAAAAAAAGTTAAATGCAAAATTTATACTTTACCAACAAACACTTCGTTGTATTAGATTAAATAGAAAATATGTATTTTATATAAGATAAATTCAAATTTAAATTTAATAAAAATATGTTTAATGTAAAATTTAAAAGTAATGTGAAAATAAATTTATATAAAAATAATAATTATATGTTAAACTAAAATTAAATAAAGTAATAGTTTTGATATATATTTGATGTATTTAAAATTTGAATTATATAGGATTAAATAGAAAAAATAGAAAATAAAATTTTATTAAATTTAATACAAATTCTATAAATATTTTTAATATTTACAAAGTTAAACTAAAACTAAAGTAGTATATAACTTTATTTATTTTCAAACTAAATGGATTATTTAAATTTGAATTCTTATAAATTTTAAAATCAATAATGCATAACAAAAATTATATCATGCATCTAAACATAAACCTATAATGCATAAAAACAAAGCTAAAAATAAACTTATAATGCATAAAAACAAAGCCTGCATCTAAAATAAAAATATGATTATATAAATTTAAATAGGATAAAAAGAAAACTTACTTGAATTCATAAACGCTGATATATAATGAATGAAGATTTTAATAATATCCTGCAATTAATTATATAGTGTTATTCAAACAATTATATATAGTAAGCACATTAAAAAGATTAATATAATTATTATACATGTATGAACCACTAAGCGGTTGTTCTCTATGACAATAATATCCAATATATTTACGTTTCTCATTTGATTCACCTTGAGATTAATCCTGTATAACATAAAAAATAAAAAAAGTGTCAAAATAGTTGTATATTAAAAAATGAACTAAATAAAAAAATCAAATTAAAACCATTCAATAGAGTGTGAGTATAAAAGAATCATGTCAATGCAATGCAATAATAGAGAGATCATTTTAGTTCATTCCACTAGTTATTTTACACGTTCTCTATATTTAGATTTTCTCATGCTTTTGAAACAGATTCCAAAAGGTTAATAAAATTAAAATCATTAAAACATTGTAAATATGTAGAGCATCACAAAACCAAGTTAAACTACATCATTCAATTCAGTAAATTGTTCTACCGCTGAAATTTAGAAGTCCAACCACTAGCACATATTGCCTCTCCAAAGACAGTCAAATAATTTGTATCAACATGATCTATTTTATCTTGAACAAATTTGTCAGCCCAACCAGTAGCTATTTTAGGACCAACTCTCTGAATAATTTGAGCGTTATTTTAATATCCCTCTAATTCATGGAATCTCTCAAGGTGAGGGCATCTATCTCTGACATCTCTATCAATTTTACCTAACAAGTAACATACTACATATAAATTTGAAAATAATGAAAATGCTTAAAAATTGTAAAATATAAAACCAAGACAGAACTATAGTTTGGAAGGACCATGACACATTATCCTTATATGCTAAAAGTATAAAACTAAAAGGAAATGTATCAATTGTTTCAAATTTAGATTGCATAGAAAATATGGAGTGTAACCTGTGCATTAAAGATTCTTTTCTTTATCGGCAAAGAAGTGTCTATCCCATGAACCCATGTTGTTACGGTCACATATATTGTGTTGTTTGTCATCATGTGACAAGCCTAAAACTAGAAGAGACAAAGGATGAAAAGGAACACCATCTTGACTACTATTAACAAATTGATGTAGAAAATTTACTAAAATCCTTTGAGAATGAGGGCAGTCCTGAAACAAAACGAGAAACAAACAACTTACTTTTTTTTTAAATAATATCGTGAGAAATGTATCAAAACAATTTATCAAATTCAAACAAAAAAATCATAAACTTCCATACAAATTTCAAATTATAATTAGGTCTATTTTACCTTATAGAAAAATAACTTGAGCAAATGCAGAAGCATTCATATGGAGAGTTTACCATCCAATTATGGTTTAAAATTTTCATTAACATTCGATATATAACCAATAACTGGAATGTTTGGTGTTGGTTGTTAGTCTATTTTGATCAGCAGTGCAAAAATCCCTCAAGAAATTCTGATACCTGAAAATCAAGACATGGATGCAAAAAAATAACTATAGAAAAGTTAATTGACAAAACATTTTAGATAAAAGATGAGAGGAGACATGGGTACTAGTAGATAGAAGATGATGACCAAGATCCGATCAAATAATGAATTTAGAGGTTCATTAATGGCTTTATAGAATTACCATCAGAAGTAACAGTTGATAAGTTCATAAAAAAAACAATCAATCAATAATTTTTACTTATCAATTCGATCCAATACATTCTTTGATAACAATATCACAACTGAAATCTCTCTAAATTGGAAGAACCCTACAAAATAAAAAATTATATTTCTTTTTCTCTTTCTGTTCAAATCTTTATTCAAATTTTAGACAACAAACCTTACCTTGATCTTCATGAATAGTTCGTAAACGGACCTTCCGGACAACACTTCACCTTTCTATTGATCCAACTAGATCATTGTTTCTTAAATTAATTTAAAATCGCTTTTACCTGATATGTGGAATGTGCATTCTAAGACCTTCACTATTATTGTAATGTCAAAAATTCCTCCATCTCTACTTACACAATTTTCTATGAGATTTCCAATTTGATTTATTTTCTCAAATATTAGTTTTTATTTAATAGCAAAATTTAAATTTAATAAAAATATGCAAAATACATAAGTTTGTTTATGAATTAATATAAATATAAGTTCAATTAAAAT